>NC_042968.1:26998012-27252990 GCF_901001165.1 Salmo trutta
AGGCCCAACTTTACAATTTACCTTTGTCACAGACATGCACTAATGTAATGTGTTCTGTGAGAGGGTTGACTTTGATTTAATGAAAACAATCACATTACCTGTAGGTCACAACACGTCACTGTTGACCTGTTGAAGTTCTAGTATCATTATGTACATCAAGTGTTATTTGTTTTATTTAGATTTGAAGGTATGCCCTTTTATATACAAATTAGTCCAGCTAACAATAATACTGTATATTCTGAAAACATTTTGGTCATTTTACCAGACGCTCTTATCCAGAGCAACTTACAGTAAGTAGTTAGTGCATAATTTTCTTTGTACTGGTCCCCCGTGGGAATCAAACCCACAACCCTGGCTTTGCAAGCGCCATGCTCTACCAACTGAGCCACATGGGACCCATTGCAAACATTTGTTTAATAACTGTATCATTACTGGCATACTGTGAGCTGGCACACTGACTAGGATATAGCTCATTGCTCAGCCAGGAGTCAGGACACAACAGACAGTTGGCCGTCTGTCTGACTCAGCCTGCCATTATCACAGTTGTTGTTGCATCAGGACAGACTGAGCCTCTAGTCTGCTACTCTATAATGATTCAAGTCTTACTACCTCTATTCCTCAGTCAGCTACTCTACAGTCAATGACACTCTTATTACAGCCTAGAACACCTGCAGTCAGCAGAGTTTGGTTCAGACTGCGTGTTGTGCTGCCTTTTGTGAGGTGTGCCACTACCTACCTAGCATGTGCCTTAGTAGCCAGCCAGGCAGGCAGTCTTCACACCTCATTTAAATGATGATTACCAGACCACTGTTAGCAGATTGGAGAATTACTGGATGTAATTGTTGGAGAATTACTGGATGTAATGGTTGCAACATAGAGGAGGGAAACTAGATGGAAGGGTTGACCTCCTTCATCTATTCCCAGCATATGCTTAGGTTGTGCAGTACGGGGTATGGTAGCTAAGTTTGGCTGTCATATGATTTTTTTGCTGTGACTCCAGTAGTCAACTTGGATAATCGTTGATGAGTGCACTAATCACCACCAAACCCAAATCAAACGGGCTAATTTCCCCGTGTCAAATAAAAAGTTGTTGACAACATCTCTTGATGTGAACAAAAGAGACCTCAGTACAGACCCCAGGACTAACCTCTGACCAGGTGGTCTGGCTAATTGCCTGGATCCATACGAGAAGTCTGTATATAAGGAGTTGCTGAGTGTCATGTAATGGAGGAATGTCAGGCACCGGCCTTTGTCTGAATGTCATCTCTGTTCTCTCACACACTGATGGACAAGTCTGAGGGAGCTGTGACTCATTAGTTTACCTCAGGACAGACTTGTTATGTGGTCTTTTTAACTGTCAAAAATGGCTCAACTTTCTGAGTCCGTCAATAATATCGAGGTAGATTTCCTCAAAAGGCCATTGGCAGTACACTGAACAAAAAGATAAATGGAACATTTAAAGTGTTTCATGAGCTGAAATAAAAGATCCCAGAAATGTTCCATATGCACAAAAAGCTTATTTCTCAAATTTTTGTGCACACATTTGTTTACATCCCTGTTAGTGAGCATTTCTCCTTTGCCAAGATAATCCATCCACCAGACAGGTGTGGCATATCAAGAATCTGATTAAACAGCATGATCATTACACAGGAACACATTATGCTGGGGACAATTAAAGGCCACTCTAGTTTTGTCATGCAACACAATGCCACAGATGTCTCAAGTTTTGAGGGAGCATGCAATTGGCATGCTGACTGCAGGAATGTCCACCAGAGATGTTTCCAGAGAATTTAATGTGAAAGGCTGATAAATGATGTCAATTAGCCTGAGTCAGTTGAAGGTGTACCTGTGGATGTATTTCAAGGCAGACCTTCAAACTCAGTGCCTCTTTGCCTGACATTATGGGAAAATCAAAAGAAATCAGCCAAGACACAAGAAAAATAATTGTAGACCTCCACAAGTCTGGTTCTTTCCTTGGGAGCAATTTTGAAATGCCTGAGGCTACCACTTTCATCTGTACAAACAATAGTACGCGAGTATAAACAAAATGCTACCACGCAACCGTCATGCCGCTCAGGAAGGAGACGCGTTCTGTCTCCTAGAGAGAGACACACTTTGGTGCAAAAAGTGCAAATCAATCCCAGAACAACAGCAAAGCACCTTGTGAAGATGCTGGAGGAAACGGGTACAAAAGTATCGTTTTCCACAGTAAAATGAGTCCTATACCGACATAACCTGAAAGGCCGCTCAACAAGGAAGAAGCCACTGCTCCAAAACCGCCATAAAAAAGACAGACTACGGGTTGCAACTGCACATGGGGAGAAAGATAGTACTTTTTGGAGAAATGTCCTCTGGTCTGATAAAACAAAAATGGAACTGTTTGGCCATAATGACCATCGTTATGTTTGGAGGAAAAGGGGGGAGGCTTGCAAGCCGAAGAACACCATCCCAATCGTGACGCACATGGTGGCAGCATCATGTTGTGGGGGTGCTTTGCTGCAGGAGGGACTGGTGCAATTCACAAAATAGATGGCATCATGAGGTAGGAAAATTATGTGGATATATTGAAGCAACATCTCAAGACATCAGTGAGGAAGTTAAAGCTTGGTCGCAAATGGGTCTTCCAAATGGACAATGACCCCAAGCATACTTCCAAAGTTGTTGCAAAATGGCTTAAGGACAACAAAGTCAAGGTATTGGAGTGGCCATCACAAAGCCCTGACCTCAATCCCATAGAAAATCTGTGGGCAGAACTGAAAAAGCATGTGTGAGCAAGGAGGCCTACAAACCTGACTCAGTTACACCAGCTCTGTCAGGAGGAATGGGCCAAAATTCACCCAAGTTATTGTGGGAAGCTTGTGGAAGGGTACCCTAAACGTTTGACCCAAGTTAAACGATTTAAAGGCAATGCTACCAAATACTAATTGAGTGTATGTAAACTTCTGACCCACTGGGAATGTGATGAAATAAATAAATAAAAGCTGAAATAAATCATTCTCTCTACTATTATTCTGACATTTCACATTCTTAAATAAAGTGGTGATCCTAACTGACCTAAGACAGGGAATTTTTACAATAATTAAATGTCAGAAATTGTGAAAAACTAAGTTTAAATGTATTTGGCTAATGTGTATGTAAACTTCCGACTTCAACTGTAGGTATTCAGACCCTTTGCTATGAGACTCAAAATTGAGTTCAGATGCATCCTGTTTCCATTGGTCATCCTTGATGTTTCCACAACTCGATTGGAGTCTACTTGTGGTAAATTCAATTGATTGGACATGATTTGGAAAGGCACACACGTCTATATAAGGTCCCACAGTTGACAGTGTCAGAGCAAAAACCAAGCCATGAGGTCGAAGGAATTATCCGTAGAGCTCCGAGACAGGATTGTATCGAGGCACAGATCTTGGGAAGGGTACCAAATTTTTTTATTTAGCATTGAAGGTCCCCAAGAACACCGTGGTTCCATCATTCTTAAATGTAAGAAGTTTGTAACCACCAAGACTACACAGAGCTGGCCGCCCGGCCAAACTGAGCAATCGGGGGAGGAGGCCCTTAATCAGGGAGGTGACCAAGAACCCGATGGTCAATCTGACAGAGCTCTAGAGTTCCTTTGAGGAGATGGGAGAACCTCCCAGAAGGACAACCATCTCCGCAGCACTCCATCAATCAGGCCTTTATGGTATAGTGGCAAGATGGAAGCCACTCCTCAGTAAAAAGCACAATTCTAGCCCGCTTAGTTTGCCAAAAGGCACCTTAAGACTCACAGACCATGAGAAACAAGATTCTCTGGTCTGATGAAACCAAGATTAAACTCTTTGGTCTGAATGCCAAGTGTCACGTCTGGAGGAAATCTGGCACCATGGTGGTGGCAGCATCATGCTGTGGGGATGTTTTTCAGCAGCAGGGACTGGGAGACTAGTCAGGATCTAGGGAAAGATGAACGGAGCAAAGTACAGAGAGATCCTTGATGAAAACCTGCTTCAGAGTGCTCAGGACCTCAGACTGGGGCAAGGGTTCAGATTCCAATAGGACAACGACCCTAAGCACACAGCCAAGACAACGCTGGAGTGGCTTCGGGACAAGTCTCTGAATGTCCTTGAGCCCGTACTCGAACCCGATCGAACATCACTGGAGAGACCTGGAAATAGCTGTGCAGCAACGCTTCCCATCCAACCTGACAGAGATTGAGAGGATCTGCAGAGAAGAGTGGGAGAAACTCCCCAAATACAGATGTGCCAAGGTTGTAGCGTCATACCCAAGAAGACTCAACGCTGTGTTAGCTGCCAAAAGTGCTTCAACAAAGGACTGAATACTTGTGTAAATGTGATATTTCAGTTTTTTAGCAAAAATGTCTAAACCTGTTTTTGCTTTGTCATTATGGGGTATTGTGTGTAGATTGATGAGGGAGAAAAAAACTATTTAATACATTTTGAAATAAGGCTGTAACGTAACAAAATGTGGAAAAGTCAAGGAGTCTGAATATTTTCCGGCGGCATTGTAGATTAGTAAAATTCCCCTAAAGCAGACCCACAGTCTGAGGATGTGCTTTCTTTTAACACTTTCAAACAAGTCGTGACCAGATTAGTTTGCATGTGCCAGTTTTTCTTTTCCAATAGGCTTTAGATTTCAATGTTTTACCAAAAAGATCAAATTTAAAGTTTTATTTTTGCGTACACAGATTTGCAGATGCATCGAAATGCAAGATGTTTGGATGTCAGTGTGTAGCATTGCAATATGCAGTATAGCAGCTGTTACATACAGATTTCATCCAGCTAGTATTACCTTGAGCCTCTCTGTCCCGGGCTGCAGTTCTGAGCACCGGCAGTCTCCTGAAGAGCTGAGAACACTCCCACTCAATGATACTGCCTTGGGGGCGTATAGGCCTATTTGAATCCTATAGACTAAAAACCATATGTGCATTTATAAAAAATAAAAAAATGATGGACTTAATGAATCATTATTAGTATGGCAAGGAGATATGAAATTAAAAACTACATAATACATAATTGTGTTGTCACATTTCTTTTTCAGTCTTTCAATAATGAGACTTGATGTGGTATACTCATTCCAAAAATGTGATATTTGACCATATCATAACTTTTGTAAACTAACATAAATGGGTCTTTGTTGCAAGGGCTCATTTGTTTCTCCCGTTTGAATTGGATGGGTGTTATAGTGATGTGGTGCTTAGAGTACTCCATCCCATCAGTGGAGGAAGTGCTCTTCACGTTATTGTCCAGTTAATTGTTCCATTTCCAGGAAACCACTGGTAGCCCTTGTGAAACCACTCATTAGAATCCACCATCACGGGGTTGGGCGATAAAACATTCCAACGTGAACTCACACTCCCTAAATGTTGGGATGGATAAAAGTTCAGTCTGTGTGCTTGTGTTTGCAATTAGCTACAAATACTTCTACATATGCTCTAGTGATGACAACTCTATGCATGTGTGTAAGTAGTCTGAGTCAATGTGTGCGTTTACACTGTGTGTTTCTGCCTAGCGTATGATTGTGGGTGTGTATCTCTGTGTGTGGGTGTTATTCTCTTTTTCGATCCCGTTTTTTGCGTTCTTTATGCTTGCGGCTCAAGGACATTGTGTTATGCCTATGACGGCGCCCTAACTGGATAAGTGCCATTTGACGATGCCAAGCTTTTCACAGCTCCCCTAGCTACAGTATTTTAGCTGAAAGCAGGGTGTCCTTTTTTATCAAAGACTATGCCATTTGGGGATTAGTCAGAGTTGGTATTTTGAGTTGAACAAATAAGTATGAATAAGTGGGGTGACCTCATCGCCATTACTGTCCTATTGGAGGGTTAGAGGGTGCGGTCCTTGGTTTGGTGAGTATTTATCTGAATACTTTGCTAATATGGAAGTACAATGCATTACTAATGTAAAAGATGCAAGCTCTCATTATTACGAAGTGAGTCTAACGATGCAATATTATGTCTTACAGGTTGTGTAGTGGACCTGGACTGTAATGTATGATTGTTGTTATTGTTTGGATGTACTGTACTCTCTCAGATGGTTATTTCTTGCATGCCACAGTGAGGTTTGCAGTAGCTGGAGGGACGGTTGCAGACTGGAAACGTGTTCAACAGACCCTCATTGTGCTCGGTTAGTTAATGACTGATTTTTCATGATTGGGTCTCTGTTTGAAGAGAGGTTGTTGAGGACCTGTTTGGCTGAATAGTGAGGAACACACTGACCCTAAGCTGGAGGAGGCAGGAAGGGATGCAGGAATTGGATGGACTTTGGCTGGTCTATTGTTTTGAGAAGACCGCACCACAGTGAGCAAATGGATGCTTTTGTGTTTTGCCCTGCGAGCAACTGGATCCTCTAGATGTGGCCGCCACCCCACATCATCCTTTTATCATGCTGTCAGTCACACAAGGACTAGGACTGTCATCAATTGTATGTGATGTACTGGGCTCTACCTGACAGTGGAGAGAAGAGCTTTGATTTCAGGTAAGGTCAGAGGTGAATTGGAACATCTTCATGTAATACATTACTCATCAAGCCAACTAAGTATGTTCCAGCTCAGGGTTTCCCAAACTCGGTCCTGGGGCCCACCCTGGGTGCACTTTTTGTTTTTTTCCCCCCCCTAGCACTACACAGCCGATTCACATAATCAAAGCTTGATGATGAGTTGGTTATTTGAATTAGCTGTGTAGTGCTAGGGCAAAAACCAAAACATGTACCCAGGGGGGGCCCCAGGACCGAGTTTGGGAAACCCTGTTCCAGCTGACAAAGCATAACCTTTAGCTATAGAAATTGTCTTGCTGTTTTGATGAAAGAATCCCCTGGCCTATGGTCGATCCCCTTTTCAATATATGAACGTATTGTAACCCTCTGGAATTCTAAGCCTATTGCAACATAGTTGACCTTGGTGGGCTGAAATGAAAATGGCATGGTCCTTGTCGGATACAAAACCATAGCCTGCTTCTAACAGAATTATCCAGAAAACAGATAAATGTATATATTTTGTGCTCCGGTAACGACATCAATCATTGCTTTCACTGACATAATTTGTCAAAGACTGAGGCTGACTGACTGTTGCAGCTGTTGAAGCTTCCCTTTATGAAGATGTCCTTGCCCTGTTGTCAGGGAAATGAATCACGGTTGCTAAGGAAATGAGACTGTGTGTGTGTGTGGTTGACTAAGGTTTTTTTTTTTGATGCAAAGTAGACCCACATGCTTGGATGCAGTGTGCAAAAGCCATCGGAATTAATTTGTTGATTCATTTGTCCCATTGTTAGCTGATTATGCATGTGAATTAGTGGCTTTATTGACATTTTCACTCTGTAATACACTTAACCATGTCTCTGTTGTTTTTTGCTTCTGAATGCAAGAATAAGTGGGGTTAATCAGTTCCGTAAATGTGCTCTGTGTGTGTGACTGTGAGGAAAAAGGGAGCGAGAATGAGAGCCCGAGAAAGGAGAAATTAAGTTTGCTCAACCTTGGTTGCCTTGATGCTGTTGTCTGGGTTTCTATGTTCTTATATTAGAGGCATTTAAATGCTGTCAGAACCACTGCCGGGTAATCCACAGGTGGTTGATAGAGAAAGCGGGGGGGGTGTAAGATACACATGCTATTACAACTCATACAGTACCTACATACCTCAATCTTTCCAATCTGAAAACAAGGCTCCCCAAATTCTATCAGCATATCGATTGTGCTACCAGGGCCGGCAAAACCCTAGATCACTGTTATTCTAACTTCCGCGGCGCATATAAAGCCCTCCCCCGCCCTCCCTTCGGAAAAGCTGACCCCGACTCCATTTTGTTGCTCCCTGCCTAAAGACAGAAACTAAAACAGGAAGCACCCGCGCTCAGGTCTGTTCAACGCTGGTCCGACCAATCGAATTCCATGCTTCAAGATTGCTTCGATCACGTGGACTGGGATATGTTCCGCATAACTTCGAACAACAACATTGACGAATACGCTGATTCGGTGAGCGAGTTTATTAGCAAGTGCATCGGTGATGTTGTACCCACAGCGTCTATTAAAACATTCCCCAACCAGAAACCGTGGATTGATGGCAGCATTCGCGCAAAACTGAAAGCGTGAACCACTGCTTTTAATCAGGGCAAGGCGACCGCAAACATGACCGAATACAAACAGTGTAGCTATTCCCTCCGCAAGGCAATCAAACAAGCTAAGCATCAGTATAGAGACAGTGGAGTCGCAATTCAACGGATCAGACACGAGAGGTATGTGGCAGGGTCTACAGTCAATCACGGACTACAAAAGAAAATCCAGCCCCGTCGCGGACCACGATGCCTTGCTCCCAGACAGACTAAACAACTTTTTTGCTCGCTTTGAGGACAATACAGTGCCACTGACACGGCCCGCTACCAAAACCTGCGGGCTCTCCTTCACTGTAGCCAACGTGAGTAAAACATTTAAACGTATTAACCCTCGCAGGGCTGCAGGCCCAGACGGCATCCCTGGCCGCGTCCTCAGAGCATGCGCAGACCAGCTGGCTGGTGTGTTTACAGACATATTCAATCAATCCTTATCCCAGTCTGCTTTTCCCACATGCTTCAAGAGGGCCACCATTGTTCCTGTTCCCAAGAAAGCTAAGGTAACTGAGCTAAACGACTATCGCCCTGTAGCACTCACTTCCGTCATCATGAAGTGCTTTGAGAGACTAGTCAAGGACCACATCACCTCCACCCTACCTGACACCCTAGACCCACTCCAATTTGCTTACCGCCCCAATTGGTCCACAGACGACGCAATCGCCGTCACACTGCACACTGCCCTAACCCATCTGGACAAGAGGAATACCTATGTAAGAATGCTGTTCATCGATTACTGATCAGCATTTAACACCATAGTACCCTCCAAACTCGTCATTAAGCTCGAGACCCTGGGTCTCGACCCCGCCCTGTGCAACTGGGTCCTGGACTTCCTCACGGGCTGCCCCCAGGTGGTGAGGGTAGGTAACAACATCTCCACCCCGCTGATCCTCAACACTGGGTCCCCACAAGGGTGTGTTCTCAGCCCTCTCCTGTACATCCTGTTCACCCACGACTGCGTGGCCATGCACGCCTCCAACTCAATCATCAAGTTTGCAGACGACACTACAGTGGTAGGCTTGATTACCAACAATGACGAGACGGCCTACAGGGAGGAGGTGAGGGCCCACGGAGTGTGGTGTCACGAAAATAACCTCACACTCAATGTCAACAAAACAAAGGAGATGATCGTGGACTTCAGGAAACAGCAGAGGGAGCACCCCCCTATCCACATCGACAGGACGGTAGTGAAGGTGGAACGTTTTTAAGTTCCTCGGCGTACACATCACGGACAAACTGAATTGGTCCACCCACACAGACAGCATGGTGAAGAAGGCGCAGCAGCGCCTCTTCAACCTCAGGAGGCTGAAGAAATGTGGCTTGTCACCAAAAACACTCTCAAACTTTTACAGATGCACAATCGAGCGCATCCTGTTGGACTGTATCACCGCCTGGTACGGCAGCTGCTCCGCCCATAACCATAAGGCTCTCCAGAGGGTAGTGAGGTCTGCACAACTCATCACCGGGTGCAAACTACCTGCCCTCCAGGACACCTACACCACCCGATGTCACAGGAAGGCCAAAAGATCATCAAGGACAACAACCACCTGAGCCACTGCCTGTTCACCCCGCTATCATCCAGAAGGCGAGGTCAGTACAGGTGCATCAAAGCTGGGACCGAGAGACTGAAAAACAGCTTCCATCTCAAGGCCATCAGACTGTTAAATAGCCATCACTAACATTGAGTGGCTGCTGCCAGCATCCTGACTCAACTCTAGCCACTTAAATTGATTACATCCATTTTTCCATTATTAATCACTAGCCACATTATATAATGCTTACATACCCTACATTACTCATCTCATATGTATATACTGTACTCTATACATTGAATTACATCAAGATGCAGTAGATGGTATCAATAGCCACTTTAAACAATGGCACTTTATATAATGTTTTCATACCTTACATTTACGTCATTTAGCAGACGCTCTTATCCAGAGCGACTTACAAATTGGTGCATTCACCTTATGATATCCAGTGGAACAACCACTTTACAATAGTACATCTATATCTTTTTGTTTGGGGGGGTTAGAAGGATTACTTAATCCTATCCCAGGTATTCCTTAAAGAGGTGGGGTTTCAGGTGTCTCCGGAAGGTGGTGATTGACTCCGCTGTCCTGGCGTCGTGAGGGAGCTTGTTCCACCATTGGGGTGCCAGAGCAGCGAACAGTTTTGCCTGGGCTGAGCGGGAACTGTGCTTCCGCAGAGGTAGCTCATCTCATATGTATATACTGTACTCTATACCATCTACTGCATCTTGCCTCTGCCGTTCGGCCATCGCTCATCCATATATTTATATGTACATATTCGTATTCATTCCTTTACACGTGTGTGTGTATAAGGTAGTTGTTGTGAAATTGTTAGGTTATATTACTTGTTAGATATTACTGCATGGTCGGAACTAGAAGCACAAGCATTTCGCTACACTCGCATTAACATCTGCTAACCATGTGTATGTGACAAATAAATTTGATTTGACATTACTCCTACTGTAGGCATGGTTTTCATTCCAAACAAGCTGTACTTATGAGAGGTGATACAATTAGGAAAGAGGACTATAACAGCTGTATCGAGAGTAATGTATGCTACTGCTCTGGTGTGTAGATGAATGCTATGAGAAGGATAATACCCTATTTCTAAAAGGTAGAAACTGCTAAATGGCATGGAACCCTCAAATTAAAATCTGGACTTCGAAGCTTGTTCCACTGCTCTTAAAAAAAGTATTCCCCTCTAATCAGGTACTGGGACACCAGGTGTGTGCATTTAATTATCAGGTAGAATAGAAAACCAGCAGGCTCCGGACCTCGGAGGGTAAGAGTTATATACTCCTGGCATAGAATAATGGCTCTTTGTGTGCCATTTTCAAGTCAGCGTCCAGTTTTTAATTAGACACATCTGTGTAGCGAAAGAGTAAGTGAGCATGTGTGTTTTTGTAGTTTTCTAACACCAGCCGGTAAGTGAACCAGTGAAGGTTCTGGACAATGGAGCTGTGGAATCCAGTGAAAGGAGGAAATTCCTGTGGTGTTTGGGCTGAACGATCCTCCATCCTCTGACTAAATACAGCTCGGTTGCTCATTGGTATACTGTTGCCTATTTCCTGGAAAGATGTTTCATTGGTATCCTATCCTGTGGTGATTTAACAGCACCCAGTCAAGATCATACCACTGAAATGAGTCATTACCATGTTGATATGGTATACTACTAGAAGTAACACTTGGAGTGTACACTTCACACTTGTATGATTTTGGCTGAGAAACACTGAGTAAGGGCATCTGGCAATGACTCGTGTTGAGGCGGAGGAGTAGGCTGTCATCTCCATTCTCCAGCCCCACCACAGCCCCTGGTACACCAGACACACCCAGCTATAGAGAGTAGCCTCTCCTTTAGCTCAACTCTCTACCGCAGTAGGAAACTCTCCACCAGGAAGGGTGCTGGTCGCTTCAGACATTCCTGACTGTGTGGTTGTTAGACTGAGTCCTTTTTGGTCACATTACTTGGTGAATACAGGAGGAGCTTTAAAAAACAAACTGTAACCCTAGCTCTGCACATATGGGTTGCCCGCTGGCACAGACAAGGGGTGCATTGAGAGCTGTGTGAGTCTCCGTGGCAACAGGAGACAAAGTAGTGTAAGGCTCAAGACCTGAGAGGAAAACTGGATATATTAGTGTAGATACAAAACTCCATCCTAGGATCAGGATGTTTAGTGATAATTCACTGGGCAGTCCCCAACGAATCACACAGATTCAGACAGAGAGTGTGCCCTAATCAACAATGATGACAGGACTCGTGCACATTGGGGATGGGGAGGAAAGAGGGAAGCGTTAGGCGTTAGTCTTCTCCCGGCTCCATCCACATCCACTCCAGTAGTCCTCAGAGGAGGCAGTGAGGGTAATGAGAGCTCCCTGTGGTCCCTGAGCTTTTCCTGCGTCATTCCTGCTGTCTGGTTGGTTGTTCTCCGCAGCACAGCTGTAATTGAGAACCTAACAGTGCGTGCTCTCTGCTACACTTAAGGCACATGCAGAGTTGCCCTCTCCAACGTTGTCTTTTGGAGCTATTGTCATCAGCAGGGGATCACAATTCCAGTAAAAGAGTGAGGCTGATGCTTAACTGTTGCTGTCTGGCCCTGTCCTCTGTAGCCCTGTCCTCTGGCCCTGCTCTGCGGCCCTGCCCGGAGGGTGTGTAGACTCTCTGGTCTGGTCCTCAATGGCTGAGTCTGGAGGACTGGAGTTGGGCCAAGCAGCTGCTGCTAGCTTTGAGTGTTCTGGCTCTCTGGCAGATGGGGGTGACCGACGATCACTCCCTGCTGTCAAATCCCCACTACACACGTCACTAAGTTTTTAAAGTCTCCCATGCTGCATACACACAAGCTGCCATTTACACATACTCCTTTCAAACACACACATACATCAATGCACTGACATGTTTGGCATTAACTGGAAGTAAAGCTTCTAAGCACTGCCTCAGGCTTTCACGGTATGCTCAGAATGAACACTACTTTTTCCGATAGTGTTCTGATTTACAACACCGCATAGACTCCTCTATTTGTGCAAACAGGCAGTCTGCACCACCTCTTTCAAGACTTGTTCACCTCTAAGTGATTTCTACATCTTCTACATCTCTAAGTGGTTTCTACATCTTAAAGAGGACAAATTGTACGCCCTATGAGATCAACTTAAAGGCCACCAAGCCTGAATGACATTACTGTCTGTCTCCTTTCTGTGATCAAGTCACCAGTGTCACTGCCTTGACTGCTGCTGATGTTACAAGTCAGAAATCACAAAATGTTTGCTCAAGTCTACGTATTTTACGTACTGCTGTGCTTTCCTGTAACCCCTAACCCCCGTCCCTTTAACAGACCTGGGTACAAATTAATGATATGTATTAACCCTAGATGACTGACGGGGGCGCTGTTTTGAAGCCACCGTGCAGCCATTTTGGTACTCCTCAATTGTTTAAAAAAAATAATAATTTGGGAAGCGATAGAAATGCATTTATTAATGTCTACAGACACCTTAATGCATACTTTTAAATTATATTAAGGGAAGTGAACATGACAATTTTAAAAGACAAAATGACATGTTCCTTAAAATATATTTTTTAGGCGTACTAATGTTATTGACCCTACTACAACAAAGAAATGCTTTTTAAAATGTGTAATTTATTGAATTACTGTAGAATTCCATTCATTCCTATGGAGGTCTGCTCCTTCTGGGGAGTGCCAATATGGTGGTTGGAGGCCTCAAAGCCTCTCATTGGCCATTTTACATAGCATCCACAGTCCTGGATTTCTACACATCATTGGTTTAAATACAATTTAGGGTATTTCAATTACTTTCAAAAACATCTCGAAGTAAGTATTTGAATATGTTTTCTTAGAAAATATAAGTAGTTGAATATTGGCATGTGTTTGAAAATACTGAAATACACAGTCGAGTGTATTTTCAAATACAAATATTTAAATACATGCATTTAAACATGCACTATGCAGAAATCGCTGTGCCATTTCCTGGTTGCTAAAAGTCTAATAGCCTAATTTCAGTTTGTGACAAAACAATCAGTCATTGTGTAGAGAGTCATTGTACCATCTAAACCTCTGTGAAATATATTTTCCATAACCCAAAATATTGTATTTTCAGCTGTTTGAAGCTGTTGAACAAAGCCGAAAGTAAAAGATGCAAAAATGAAACTTAAGAACGGGAAGCATAGAAATAACGCACATAGAACAGAATCTACCACTTCTTAGACTTGCTTTCAATGAGAATTAAAGATCTATAACTTGCATTTCTATGTGAATTTGGCCGGGTAGCCCAAAACGTTACATTGTAGCTTTTAAACCCTGGTCTGTTTGGTCCTAGGGTAATTTGAAATAATGTATTTGATAATAGTTTCAAATAGTAGGCTAAAAACACTAAAATACAATGAAAATAAGTATTTCAAATGCACATTTATTTGAACCCAGCTATGCCTGGTGATAAAACATGTTTTTTTCCCGAGTGCTTTTCAAGCACCGAAAGACGCTTGTACGATAAGCCCATCTCTCCTCACGACAAGGCATCATTTAACTGATGTGAACTGTCTGTATATGTAAAGCCCCAAAATGAGGACAGATGTGGCCATCAGACCTACCCGCAGGCAGCGTCTGCCTGACCCAGAGCCCTAAGACCCTCAGCTGCTGCTGCTCTGGAGGAATTACTGGAGGATTACATTTTTTTGATTTGTGGTGAAGCTGTAATCCACTAGCCTGGCTAAACCAGACTGAAAACTACAGCGCCTGAGTGTAGTGGCGTCATAGACCTTAGGAATTGGAACACTATAGTAATTTAATAGGATCTCTATGAGCGGCATTCTGTCTGTTTTAACCAGGCTAGTAGGCCTAATCCACATGCCTACTCTATTAGAGACTAAACTTCAGGACAGCCTTTGGAGAGACTGTGGGGTGGCGGGGCAATGAGAATCTGAATTGTGTGTGGAACCAGATCAAATGATGGGCCTTGTACACTAGTACTAGGAAGTAAATAGTATGGTGGGATGGATGAAGTCAGTCTGTGCACAGACTCACAGGGGGAATTTTAATCCTCTGATCTAAAAGCTTTTGTCTAGTGCTACAGTAATGAACTGCTGCATTTGAACATTAGATTGGTCAGTCTTGTCTGATTGATATTAGTGAGGGTCAATGGATGCTTTGTGATAACTGTGTGTGGGTGTGTTACCAAGTGTTGCAATAGTAATCAAAGGCTCTTCAATTATTGCGTAACAAACCCTTTGTTAAAGTGATAAAGAAATCACATCTGTGAAAGACTGGCTGGCCTTAATTTGATATTGATTACAAACAATCTCACCACCCTGCTCTACAAACACTATATCTAGGAGAGAGGTTATATAAATGGCCGCGGGAAGATGTGCATTTTTCTCCCCGTGCTGCTGACTGCTATTTTGGTTCACTCTTACTGGAATAATAAAGGCCCAATGCACTACTTTGGTGAGATTTATTTTTTAAATACATTTTTTATTTAATTCTGATTTGTTACCCCGACAAATCAGAATTAAATAAAAAATGTATTTCCCACGGCTATGGCCGTTTTTTTTTCTCCAGCTGTGGGTTTTAGTAGAGCAGGGCAATATGGATAAAAATCCATATCCAGATAATTCAGTAAATTTATCATGATAACGGTAAATTAAATGATACGTTTATGACATTTAATGTGCATCACAGTTTTTCATATAACTTTTTTTATATTAGTAGTTATTGAAACTACAACTACTTCTAATGTTGCATCTATCAATTGTACCATTAACAATCACCCATATTAGGAAACTTATTTCATTTTAAACCTCACATTTCTCTAGTAGGCCCCTATAGGTCATTTATCGTAATGAACAATATCAGCCAAATGCCCACGATAAGTGGACGGTTTGGTCGATATCGATGATGTTCAGTTATTGTACCAGCGCTAGGTTTTAGGTCAGCCTAAATTTAGTGTGAGTATGGTTTCAGTTTCCATGCACAGTAGGTTATGTTTAATGGTCCCAGAAGAGCATTTTTGTTCAATGCATCACTAAACATCATAGTTGGTCATAAACACAAACATTCTCGTATTATCGGACCAGAGTTTAGTCACATTATGAGCCTGGCTTCATGTTCAGGAGAGTGCAGATATAGGCCTAGACGTTACACACACACAAAGTGCTGCTACTATAGTATACAGTGGACTCATATGCTTATGGAAAGTCACACCTGCCCAGTTTGCAGCTGTGTAAACACAGTCTATACAGTAGAAAGCACATACTGTATGCATAATATTGATGTCGATATATTCGTTCATGTACTTAGATAATTTTCATTCTGAGGAAATAAATACAGCTTCTGCTCTCTGGAAGCTCAGTTGTGACTGGTTCACTGACTTACTGATGTATACAGTGAGGGAAAAAGTATTTGATCCCCTGCTGATTTTGTACATTTGCCCACTGACAAAGAAATGATCAGTCTATAATTTTAATGGTAGGTTTATTTGAACAGTGAGAGACAGAATAACAACAAAAAAATCCAGAAAAACGCATCTCAAAATGTTATTGATTTGCATTTTAATGAGGGAAATAAGTATTTGACCCCTCTGCAAAACATGACTTAGTACTTGGTGGCAAAACCCTTGTTGGCAATCAGAGGTCAGACGTTTCTTGTAGTTGGCCAGCAGGTTTGCACACATCTCAGGAGGGATTTTGTCCCTCTCCTCTTTGCAGATCTTCTCCAAGTCATTAAGGTTTCGAGGCTGATGTTTGGCAACTCGAACCTTTAGCTCCCTCCACAGATTTTCTATGGGATTAAGGTCTGGAGACTGGCTAGGCCACTCCAGGACCTTAATGTGCTTCTTTTTGAGCCACTCCTTTGTTGCCTTGGCCGTGTGTTTTGGGTCATTGTCATGCTGGAATACCCATCCGCGACCCATTTTCAATGCCCTGGCTGAGGGAAGGAGGTTCTCACTCAAGATTTGACGGTACATGGCCCCATCCATCATCCCTTTGATAAAGTGAAGTTGTTCTGTCCACTTAGCAGAAAAACACCCCAAAGCATAATGTTTCCACCTCCATGTTTGACGGTTGGGATGGTATTCTTGGGGTCATAGGCAGCATTCCTCCTCCTGCAAACACGGTGAGTTGAGTTGATGCCAAAGTGCTCCATTTTGGTCTCATCTGACCACAACACTTTCACCCAGTTGTCCTCTGAATCATTCAGATGTTCATTGGCAAACTTCAGACGGGCATGTATATGTGCTTTCTTGAGCAGGGGGACCTTGCGGGTGCTGCAGGATTTCAGTCCTTCACGGTGTAGTGTGTTACCAATTGTTTTCTTGGTGACTATGGTCCCAGCTGCCTTGAGATCATTGACAAGATCCTCCCGTGTAGTTCTGGGCTGATTCCTCACCGTTCTCATGATCATTGCAACTCCACGAGGTGAGATCTTGCATGGAGCCCCAGGCCGAGGGAGATTGACAGTTCTTTTGTGTTTCTTCCATTTGCGAATAATCGCACCAACTGTTGTCACCTTCTCACCAAGCTGCTTGGTGATGGTCTTGTAGCCCATTCCAGCCTTGTGTAGGTCTACAATCTTGTCTCTGACATTCTTGGAGAGCTCTTTGGTCCTGGCCATGGTGGAGAGTTTGGAATCTGATTGATTGCTTCTGTGGACAGGTGTATTTTATACAGGTAACAAGCTGAGATTAGGAGCACTCCCTTTAAGAGTGTGCTCCTAATCTCAGCTCGTTACCTGTATAAAAGACACCTGGGAGCCAGAAATCTTTCTGATTGAGAGGGGGTCAAATACTTATTTCCCTCATTAAAATGCAAATCCATTTATAACATTTTATGTGTTTTTCAGGATTTTTTTGTTGTTATTCTGTCTCTCACTGTTCAAATAAACCTACCATTAAAATTATAGACTGATCATTTCTTTGTCAGTGGGCAAGCGTACAAAATCAGCAGGGGATCAAATACTTTTTTCCCTCACTGTATGTCATTCAACACTGGTATAAAAAAATGTATATTGTCCGGTATGTTCATGTACTCGCTGGAAAAGGGAGTCGAGTTGTGACTGGTTCACCAACTGACTGACTCATATGATTCATTGGAAAATTTACAACAACCAGGTTATGACAGCTCAGTGTTAAAAACATGGACCATATGGCCATGTCAACACCCTTCACTGTATGGCACCATGGAAAATTACCCTCATTAAGCCTAGCTGGTGCTGAAGCTGGTGTCTCCCTCCCTTTCTCCCTACAACACCTCAGTAGCAGAGGTCAACACTGTCTAGACTTCAAATCTACTTAAGTGATAATGCCCTCGAAGCCGGTGTTTGGAGGATATATTGGCATGGGTGTTGTTGCAAACCATGCTAATGTATCCTCCAAACACCTGCTTCGAGGGCATTATCACTTTTATACAACGGGTTATCAACATAATCAAATAATGATTGACATATTTTCATTAACGTTATTTTGATGAATTTATTCATTTTTATTTATTTATTTATTCATACTATGCTTGTTCGTTCTATTGGTTCAGTTGCCAGAGACACGACCCAGTCGTTAAGTATTTTTGTTCCAGTCGTTTGTTAGGAATGTTCCGTTGCCATGATGGCTGGCAACCTTCTTATTCCTTGCTTGCTAGCTTGTCAACTTTGGCTAACACATTCACGTCAAACATTGCAGCCTGTCACGCCTGCTCCCGCTTCCCCTCTCTGGAGCTCGAGAGGCTGCCCTTCATTACGCACACCTGTCACCATCATAACGCACATCTGTGCATATTAGATTCATGTGGACTCCTTCACGTTTTGATTGCCTTCCCTATATCTGTCTGTTTCCTCTGTTTCATCCCCATGTCAGCATTGTCGTGTTTGTTTTCTCCCTGTCCAGACGCTGTCCGTATTCTGTTCCTGTCCGTGTTTCATTAAATGTTCACTCCCTGTACTTGCTTCTCGTCTCCAGGGGCTGTCCTCACAGAATGCTGACACCATTATTTGAAGCATCAGGGGGTTCTTGATTTTAGTTTTTGGTGGTGACGTCGGGTCAGGGTGACGCTGGAACCGGTGGTGCCTCAGCTGGCTCGTCGGGCTTCCACGCCTCGGCCGGCTCGTCGGGCTTCCACGCCTCGGCCGGCTCGTCGGGCTTCCACGCCTCGGCCGGCTCGTCGGGCTTCCACGCCTCGGCCGGCTCGTCGGGCTCCCACGCCTCGGCCGGCTCGTCGGGCTCCCACGCCTCGGCCGGCTCGTCGGGCTCCCACGCCTCGGCCGGCTCGTCGGGCTCCCACGCCTCGGCCTGCTCGTCGGGCTCCCATGCCTCTGCCGGCTCGTTTGGCGCCCACGCCTCTGGGATGCCAGGTGGCGCTCCTAGAGGGTGGTGTGGGGTGGGGGTACTGTCACGCCTGCTCCCGCTTCCTCTCTCTAGCCTTCAAGGGCACCAGGCTGCCCTTCATCACGCACACCTGTCACCATCATTACGTGCATCTGCGCTCATTGGACTCACCTGGGCTCCTTCATTTTTTTTATTGCCTTCCCTATATCTGTCTGTTTCATCCCCGTGTCAACATTATTGTCATTTTTGTTTTCCCCAGTCCAGACACTGTCTGTATTCTGTTCCTGTCTGTGTTTCATTAAATGTTCACTCCCTGTACTTGCTTCTCGTCTCCAGCGTCTGTCCTCACACAGCCAGAATAAAGTAGCTGCATTTGCGTTTGTTTAAGCTGTTTTCCAGTGAATTTCTTTTGGGGGGGATACATCTATAAAAATGAGCGATTTCGCCTGGCATAGAACATTTGCTCTCTCGCCAGGCCACTGTTCAGAAGAGATGGCTAACACAATCACTTCAAACTGAAGCTGGAATGACAGCAAACTAGCTGCATTTCGTGTTTTTCTATTGACATTTCTTTGTAAATACGCATAAAAATTATGCTGATTTCATGATTTTGACTGGCTGAGAAAAGCTGCCAGTCTGTCTCGTCCCAACTCCCGCTACGCTCATAGGACAGCTGTTACTGCTGTGTACGGGAGGCAAAGTCAGGTGCAGGAGAGCAAAGTAGATTTAACAGGCACACTTTTATTCCGGTCAAGAAATGGGCACAAAATGACATCAAAACACGGAACATGTACAAAAGTATAGCCATTGAAACATCACACATAACAATTACACACAAAGACATGGAGGGGAACAGAGGACTAAATACATGCAGTGTGATTAGATAATGAAAACCAGGTGTGTATGGAAACAAGACAAAACAAATAGAAATATGAAAAATGGAGCGGCGATGGCTAGAAAGTCGGTGACGTCGATCGCCGAACACCGCCCGAACAAGGAGAGGAGCCTACTACGGTGGAGATCGAATTTCAAAGTTGAAACAATGTTGCAAATGTCGGAGAGACAGACCAAGGTTATTACAATTCTCCACTGTTGAAACACAAATGCTAGTCTAAAAGAAATGGAAAATAATGTCTAGATGCTTTTTTACAACGTATATGTAAATTGCTTGGCAAGGTTGATGAGACAGTGGATTGCACAGTCAGATGGAACAGAGTAAATAGGCATTTCAATGTCATAGATTTAGCCAGTGGTATCTTGTGGAATAGACACTGTCTGGAATGCGATTTTAACCAATCAGCGTCCAGGATTAGACCCACCCGTTGTATAATCTACTGTACTGCACTCTGTTGGGATTATTTTATGGTTTTGAGTGTGTAGTTCATAATATTTCTATGATGTACTTGCTGAGATTTCTCTGAGGCGGTGTCAGTAGTTCATTGGCTAGCATACTGAGTAGTCATTATGGCTCCATGATCAGTGCCGTGGTGGTGGAGGCAGGGCCAGGGAGGACCGTGAGAGGGGCCCAGAGCCAGACCCTAGCAGGCTGCTGTGATGGGAGGGGTTGGGAGGTCCTGGGCTGGGGCACTTAGCCAGCACGCCTCGGCCTGGCCTGGCTCTGCTAACAGAGGGGTTATGAAACCAGAAATAGGGATGTGGTTGGCTGCACTGACTGGAAACAATGCTCTCTTCTTTCTTTCCTTTTCATATTCTTTCCTCCTCCAGTGTTTTCTTTTTGTCTCCATTTTAGAAAAATGCTTTACTCGCATGCACAGTGAGCTATTGATTATTCAGTATGGGAAGGAAGGAACACTTATGATATTGAATGTGCAAGCAGTGGTTCTCATCATGTCCATAACTAGCTACATCTTGAGAGAACAAGAAATTACTCAGTCTGACTGATTCAACCTAGATATTGGCTTTTAATGATTCATTTTCTATGAATATCACTGTTCAGGATCATTCATTGTGTTTGTGTATGTGTGTCGTAACAAAATGGATGGCTCCACTTGTGTATATGTGACACAGCGTTTGTGGAAGTGAATGTGAAACACTTGTGTGTGACAAGGGCCCGGCATCTGACCCACGCTTTCGCTCTCGCCTGCACTTCCTGTGTTTATCATAAACAAGCTATGATAAAGTAAAGAGCTGAAAACAGCCTGAGATAACATCCTGTTAATGTCATTGTCTTTCGGCAGCTCTCCCTGCTGCACCAAGCTAATTCAATACCACTGGATGATGCTACTGGGGGTGAGGGGGAGCCTGATCTAATTTGAGGACAGTGCATTACTGTACATATTTCAGTCAGCTGTGAGACCGTGCAGACAGGGTCCTGTTGTGTGGTGAGTTAGTTGACTCTGGTAGCCTGGTTAAACGAGACTGAATGCAGCGCCCTGAGTGAAATGCACTTATTTTCTTGATATACAGTGCCTTCAGAAAGTATTTACACCCCTTGACTTATTCCACATTTTGTTGTGTTACAGTCTGAATGTAAAATGGATTACAATTACATACTGTGTCACTAGCCTACACACAATACCCCATAATGTCAGTGGAATCTTTTTAGACATTTTTACAAATGAATAACAAATGTAAGGCTGAAATGTCTTGACTCTAAGTATTCAACACCTTTGTTATGTCAAGCCTAAATAAGTTAAGGAGTAAAAATGTGCTTAACAATTCACATAATAAATTGCATGGACTCATTGTGTGCAATAATAGTGTTTAACATGATTTTTGAAAGACTACCTCATCTCTGTACCCCACACATACAATTATAGGTCCCTCATTCGAGCAATGAATTTCAAACACAGATTCAACCACAAAGACCAGGGAAGTTTTCCAATGCCTCGCAAAAAAGGGCACCTATTGGTCGATGGGTACCAATAGGTGGTATTTGTATTTATTATGGATCCCCATTAGCTGCTGCCAAGGCAGCAGCTACTCTTCCTGGGGTCTGGCAAAATTAAGGCAGTTATACAATTTTAAAAACATAACAATACATTCATTACAGAATTCACAACACAATGTGTGCCCTCAGGCCCATACTCCGCTACTGCATATCTACAACGCAAAATCCATGTGTGGATAGTGCATATGTAATTGTGTGTGTGTGTGTGTGTGTGTGTGTGCATGCATGTGTCTGTGTTACCTCACAGTCCCCACTGTTCCATAAGGTGTATTTTTACCTGCTCTTTAAATCTGATTCTACTGCTTGCATCAGTTACCTGATGTGGAATAGAGTTCCATGTAGTCATGGCTCTATGTAGTACTGTGTGCCTCCCATAGTCTGTTCTGGACTTGGGGACTGTGAAGAGACCTCTGGTGGCATGTCTTGTGGGGTATGCATAGGTGTTCGAGCTGTGTGCTAGTGTTTTAAACAGACAGCTTGGTACCTTCTGCTTGTCAACGCCTTTTACAAAAACAAGTAATGATGAAATCAATCTCTCCTCCACTTTGAGCAATGAGAGATTGACATGCATGTCATTAATGTTAGCTCTCTGTGTACTTTTAAGGGCCAGCCGTGCTTACCTCTTCTGAGCCAACTGCAATTTTCCCAAGTTCCTCTTTGTGGCACCTGACCACACTACTGAACAGTAGTCCAGTTGCGACAAAACCAGGGCCTGTAGTAGAGGTCGACCGATTATGATTTTTCAACGCCGGTACCGATTATTGGAGGACCAAAAAAAGCCGATTTAATCGGCCGTTTTTTTTTTTTTTTTTTTTTTTTTCATTTAAAAAAAAAGTTAAATGTGCAATTTTTTTGTTGTTGTAATAATGACAATTATAACAATACTGAATGAACACTTATTTTAACTTAATATAATACATCAGTCAAATCAATTTAGCCTCAAATAAATAATGAAACATGTTCAATTTGGTTTAAATAATGCAAAAACAAAGTGTTGGAGAAGAAAGTAAAAGTGCAATATGTGCCATGTAAAAAAGCTAACGTTTAAGTTCCTTGCTCAGAACATGAGAACGTATGAAAGCTGGTGGTTCCTTTTAACATGAGTTTTCAATATTCCCAGGTAAGAAGTTTTAGGTTGAGCTATTATAGGACTATTTCTCTATACCATTTTGTATTTCATATACCTTTGACTATTGGATGTTCTTATAGGCATTTTAGTATTGCCAGTGTAACAGTATAGCTTCCGTCCCTCTCTTCGCCCCTACCTGGGCTCGAACCAGGAACACATCGACAACAGCCACCCTTGAAGCATCGTTACCCATCGCTCCACAAAAGCCGCGGCCCTTGCAGAGCAAGGGGAACAACTACTCCAAGTCTCAGAGCGAGTGACGTTTTGAAACGCTATTAGCGCGCACCTAGCTAACTAGCTAGCCATTTCACATCGGTTACACCAGCCTAATCTCGGGAGTTGATAGGCTTGAAGTCATAAACAGCGCAATGCTTGAAGCATTGCGAAGAGCTGCTGGCAAACGCACGAAAGTGCAGTTTGAATGAATGCTTACGAGCCTGCTGCTGCCTACCATCGCTCAGTCAGACTGCTCTATCAAATCATAGACTTAATTATAATATAATAAACACACAGAAATACGAGCCTTAGGTCATTTAATATGGTTCAATCCGGAAACTATCATTTCAAAAACAAAACGTTTATTCTTTCAGTGAAATACGGAACCGTTCCGTATTTATCTAATGGGTGGCATCCCTAAGTCTAAATATCCCTGTTACATTGCACAACCTTCAATGTTATGTCATAATTATGTACAATTCTGGCAAATTAATTACGGTCTTTGTTAGGAATAAATGGACTTCACACAGTTCGCAACGAGCCAGGCGGCCCAAACTGCTGCATATACCCTGACTGCTTGCACGGAACGTAAGAGAAGTGACACAATTTCCCTAATTATAATAAATTCATGTTAGCAGGCAATATTAACTAAATATGCAGGTTTAAAAATATATACTTGTGTATTGATTTTAAAGAAAGGCATTGATTTTTATGGTTAGGTTTGGTGCAACGACAGTGCTAAATCATCACCCGTTTGGCGAAGTAGGCTGTGATTCAATGAGAAATTAACAGGCACCGCATCGATTATATGCAACTCAGAACACGCTAGATAAACTAGTAATATCATCAACCATGTGTAGTTAACTAGCGATTATGTGAAGATTGATCGTTAATTATAAGTTTAATGCTAGCTAGCAACTTACCTTGGCTTCTTGCTGCCCTCGCGTAACAGGTAGTCAGCCTGCCATGCAGGCTCCTCGTGGAGTGCAAAGTAAGGCAGGAGGTTAGAGCGTTGGACTAGTAACCGGAAGGTTGCAAAAACGAATCCCCGAACTGACAAGGTAAAAATCTGTCGTTCTGCCCCTGAACAAGGCAGTTAACCCACTGTTCTTAGGCCGTCATTGAAAATAAGAATGTGTTTTTAACTGACTTGCCTAGTTAAATAAAGGTGGGGGAAAAAATCGGCCAAATCGGTGTCCAAAAATACCGATTTCCAATTGTTATGAAAACTTGAAATCGGCCATTCCGATTAATCGGTCGACCCCTAGCCTGTAGGACCTGCCATATTGATGGTGTTGTTAAGAAGGCAGAGCAGCGCTTTATTATGGACAGACTTCTCCCCATCTTAGCTACTGTTGTTTTGATCCACGGTTATCCCAAGCAGTTTAGTCACCTCAACTTGCTCAATTTCCACATTATTCATTAGGAGATGTAGTTGCGGTTTAGGGTTTAGTGAATGATTTGTCCCAAATACAATGCTTTTAGTTTAGGAAATACACTGCTCAAAAAAATAAAGGGAACACTTAAACAACACAATGTAACTCCAAGTCAATCACACTTCTGTGAAATCAAACTGTCCACTTAGGAAGCAACACTGATTGACAATAAATTTCACATGCTGTTGTGCAAATGGAATAGACAACAGGTGGAAATTATAGGCAATTAGCAAGACACCCCCAATAAAGGAGTGGTTCTGCAGGTGGGGACCACAGACCACTTCTCAGTTCCTATGCTTCCTGGCTGATGTTTTGGTCACTTTTGAATGCTGGCGGTGCTTTCACTCTAGTGGTAGCATGAGACGGAGTCTACAACCCACACAAGTGGCTCAGGTAGTGCAGCTCATCCAGGATGGCACATCAATGCGAGCTGTGGCAAGAAGGTTTGCTGTGTCTGTCAGCGTAGTGTCCAGAGCATGGAGGCGCTACCAGGAGACAGGCCAGTACATCCGGAGATGTGGAGGAGGCCGTAGGAGGGCAACAACCCAGCAGCAGGACCGCTACCTCCGCCTTTGTGCAAGGAGGAGCAGGAGAAGCACTGCCAGAGCCCTGCAAAGTGACCTCTAGCAGGCCACACATGTGCATGTGTCTGCTCAAACGGTCAGAAACAGACTCCATGAGGGTGGTATGAGGGCCCGACGTCCACCGTGCAGGACGTTTGGCATTTGTCAGAGAACACCAAGATTGGCAAATTCGCCACTAGCGCCCTGTGCTCTTCACAGATGAAAGCAGGTTCACACTGAGCACGTGACAGACGTGACAGAGTCTGGAGACGCTGTGGAGAACGTTCTGCTGCTTGCAACATCCTCCAGCATGACCGGTTTGGCGGTGAGTCAGTCATAGTGTGGGGTGGCATTTCTTTGGGGGGCCGCACAGCCCTCCATGTGCTCGCCAGAGGTAGCCTGACTGCCATTAGGTACCGAGATGAGATCCTCAGACCCCTTGTGAGACCATATGCTGGTGCGGTTGGCCCTGGGTTCCTCCTAATGCAAGACAATGCTAGACCTCATGTGGCTGGAGTGTGTCAGCAGTTCCTGCAAGAGGAAGGCATTGATGCTATGGACTGGCCCGCCCGTTCCCCAGACCTGAATCCAATTGAGCACATTTGGGACATCATGTCTCGCTCCATCCACCAACGCCACGTTGCACCACAGACTGTACAGGAGTTGGTGGATGCTTTAGTCCAGGTCTGGGAGGAGATCCCTCAGGAGACCATCCGCCACCTCATCAGGAGCATGCCCAGGCGTTGTAGGGAGGTCATACAGGCACGTGGAGGCCACACACACTACTGAGCCTCATTTTGACTTGTTTTAAGGACATTACATCAAAGTTGGATCAGCCTGTAGTGTGGTTTTCCACTTTAATTTTGAGTGTGACTCCAAATCCAGACCTCCATGGGTTGATCAATCGGATTTCCATTGATTATTTTTGTGTGATTTTGTTGTCAGCACATTCAACTATGTAAAGAAAAAAGTATTTAATAAGATTATTTCTTTCATTCAGATCTAGGATGTGTTGTTTAAGTGTTCCCTTTATTTTTTTGAGCAGTATATTTAGGACTAACTTATTCCTTGCTACCCATTCTGAAAACTAACTGCAGCTCTTTAAGTGTTGCAGTCATTTCAGTCGCTGTAGTAGCTAACGTGTATAGTGTTGAGTCATCCGCATACATAGACACACTGGCCCACAAAACACCAGTCTCAACGTCAACAGTGAAGAGGCGACTCCAGGATGCTGGCCTTCTAGGCAGAGTTCCTCTGTCCAGTGTCTGTGTTCCTTTGCCCATCATAATATTTTATTTTTATTGGCCAGTCTGAGATATGGCTTTTTCTTTGCAACTCTGCCTAGAAGGCCAGCATCCTGGAGTCGCCTCTTCACTGTTGATGTTGAGACTGGTGTTTTGCAGGTACTATTCAATGAAGCTGCCAGTTGACGACTTGAGGAGTCTTTCTCAAACTAGACACTCTAATGTACTTGTCCTCTTGCTCAGTTGTGCACCGGGGTCTCCCACACCTCTTTTCTATTTTGGTTAGAGACAGTTTGCGCTTTTCTGTGAAGGGAGTAGTACACAGCGTTGTACGAGATCTTCAGTTTCTTGGCAATTTCTCGCATGGAATAGCCTTCATTTCTCAGAACAAGAATAGACTGACGAGTTTCAGAAGAAAGTTCTTTGTTTCTGGCCATTTTGAGCCTGAAATCGAACCCACAAATGCTGATGCTCTAGATACTCAACTAGTCTAAAGAAGGCCAGTTTTATTACTTCTTTAATCAGAACAACAGTTTTCAGGTGTGCTTACATAATTGCATGTTGCATTGATCTAATGATCAATTAGCCTTTTAAAATGATAAACTTGGATTAGCTAACACAACGTGCCATTGGAACACAGGAGTGATGGTTGCTGATAATGGGCCTCTGTACACCTATGTAGATATTCCATAAAAAATCTGCCATTTCCAGCTACAATGGTCATTTACAACACTAACAATGTCTACACTGTATTTCTGATCAATTTGATGTTATTTTAATGGACAAAAAATGTGCTTTTCTTTAAAAAATAAGGACATTTCTAAGTGACCCCAAACTTTTGAATGGTGGTGTACATTTAAATGTGAAAAATCATGGAATTGCCCAGCTGTGGCTTACTCTGACTCATAAAAATGTAGTATGAATGGTGGTCTCCTGCACAACAATCCCACCAGGTCAAAAATAGTTTGCTCCCCTTCAATTGTAGTGGCAACTTTTTTTCATTTCCTAGCCTTCACATGTCGCGAGGCCAAAGAGAAGACGACATCCAGTCCCTTGAACTTCACGTCCTCTATGACCTTGTGTTAATGCACGTTGCCAGTTTGCGACAGCAGCCATGTGCATTCTCAATCTCGGTGGCTGGGCTCTGGGTTGGCGATGACGTCTGTAGTTTTGTGCTGCGGCTGCTCCAGGAGTCAAATGACGCCAGTTTGCGAGGCCTCTGTGAGAATGCCTCGATTTGCCTCAGCTCTTTCAGAGAGAAAGGCCTCCCAGACAATGCAGTGCAGTTACTGCTATTCATCCTGTTCTTGAGAGACTCCAGCCTATTCAAGCCAGGCCGCTATTCCAGCACTGCTCCGCACGACTCCACTCAGCGGCAGAGACAGACAGAGATCCGCTGCATCGGTCCTTTGCCATGGCAACTTTAGAATTGGAACATAAAGAGGTTGTCGGGCTGGGAGCTGTAATATCAAGCCGTTGTCTCACAAACAAGCGCTCTATGGCGGTGTTAAATGGCTGCCTCTGGACAAAACATCCTGGAATGATCAGTACTAGTATCCTACTGTCTGACTGAGACAGACCTATTCACTGATTGTTAACATCGTGGGGAACTGGGCCATCTGCCCCAGTACGAGACTGCTCTCCAAATGTCTTCATTATTTCCTTACTGTCCTGACCTCCTAACATTGGAATGCACACAGACAGTATGTCAGACAATGAAAGTGATCCCGGTTTAACCAACATACAGAGTAAGACAAAGTAGGCTACAAAGCCACTGAAAAGCACGAAAAAGACATTGCGAAAGAGCACCCTCTTGTCATGAGCTGCCTGGCTTAAGTGAACAGGAAGATGTGCATATTGAAAGGAGAACCATCATCCTGAGTTTCATTGATAAGCAGAAGTTCCCGAGAGCCTTCTAGATAATAAGTCTCCCCTGACTGCTCTCTGAGATATACTTTCTCAGTGCCGTTTCACCGTTCCTTTGTCCCAGAACCATTCTCTAACAGTACCACCCTTAATGGTCTATTTAGACTTCCCTCACAGTCGTGGCTCATTGTCTATCTCCATCTGTCTATCTCTGCCTCTGTATCTCTCACTGCGGACTCATAACTTACTCTCTAAGTCTCCCTGTTTAAGGGTGATAACACCAACCTACTGTGCTGCATTATCCAGGAGATGAGTAGCCATGACAAAATGGGACCTTTGGTCCTTTACTGTCTGCCATTGGGGCCTGGTTATCCTCCCATTCATTCACCCTCCCTACTGTTTACTCTGGTTACGTGCATGAGCAGTCATCTAGCCTGTGGGTTGAAAGGTCTGAAGGAGCTAAATCAGAGAAATGATCTCATATTTCCCAACAAGTCTGATGTAAGGCTTGTAGTGTTTTGTGTGGGTGTTCTTTTTGAAGGAGTAATTTCCTTCATATGAATAGTGTGTGTATATCATAGATCTGAGGGGCCCTGATCTCCTCAGGGCCCCAGCTGTTTTCTAATAGAGAAGGATCCCTTACCAGTATATGCTTTACCTCGTCCTCTGCTTTAACTCCCTAACTCGGTCTGTTAGTCAGACTGCAGGATAGCCTGGGTAGTACAGGATAGGGGCTGGGTAAAGGGTTGTTAGATGTTTGGCAGTAATAGTCTTATAGTAATAAAAGGAACAGTTAAACAGCAAGGCTGTAAATCGCTGACCGGACCTCCATCAACACACGGCCTGTTGTGACAGAGCAGATTGTCACTATGACTGGAGCATCTGAGTGGTTGGCTGGCTGGGATATCCAATCACACAGCCCAACAGGTGTCCCTCCCTCTCTGGCCTTTAGGTACATAATCTCATCAGCCTTTGTTATTTTATGGCACATGGCAACTGTTGCAGTTGCCATGCTAAAAGACAAACAGGCAACAATGCTTCATACTGTTAGGACAGGTCCAGGAGTCAGGACTATTAGCAACTGCTGAGATGAGGTTTATATTAACTAACTTTATGCAAGGATAATTTCATATTGTTTCAACCCAGCAACATCTAGCGCCTCCCAAACACACCAGCCTGTTTATGAAGCCAAGAATGTAATCCCTTCTCCGAAATGAGAGGTGACATCATAATCAATCTCTGAGCCCAATGGTTTACGGTCACGCCCATATTGTAGCTGTGCTGTTGTGTTCTGTGATTTTATTATCAGGTGAGACAAAGACCAGCCGCTGGGCCCTCTTTAAACCAACCAGAAAGGATGCCTAATACTTCCTACTTCGTGCTTGAGACGAGAGCCTCCCAAATTATTTTTCATTCTGCCTTAGATTTGTAAATACAACGTAGCCTCTGATTCACTGAGCAAACTTCCTGTGTGCCAGGGAGCCAGCCAGCAAGGGCAGACCGACTAAGGGGAATCAGACTCCTCATATACTCACTGGCTTTAGTGGCCTCTGCTCTGTGCTCATTAAGACAGGAGCAAAGTACATACTCTGCCCAGCCAATAGATCCTAACAAAACATAGACCTGGTTTATTTTCCTACAGGTTAATACACCTTGATTTATTGATATTTAATGTAACTTCTAAGGGGCTGCATTCATGTCCTTAATCATTAGCGAGACTGCAGTTTCACGTAAAGAAGAACGGTTTGGCCATACCCCAGTGCCGGAGATTTAAAATATGCTTCTTTCAGAGTGGATAAGTTATTTTTGTCCATCTTTGAAATGTGTTACGTATTAAAGCGATGAATGACAATCTCCTTAAACTCTTGTGAATGATTGGTTGCTAAGGTAAACATCTTGGCAGACATAGACTGAGACTCTTGGCTAGCGTTTAAACTCCACAATGCTGAATGTGTTTTGTCAGAGTAAAATTAATAAAATAGAAGAAAATGAAGTCGAGGCCAGTGTGATGTTTCATGATGCAAGAGTTCTTCCCTTGATGGCGTATTCTCGAGTAAAGCGCTCCATGGAGAGCTAATTTATTAGAAGGGCTAGGTGTCATCATGGCAGTTCTCCATGGAGCTGTGGCCAAACCGGGACAGAGACTGAGGACTGGGGCTGGGACTGAATACAGACAAACCAGGCTTTCTTGATCGTGGGAACTACTGCAGGGCTTGGGTTGAATGAGGATTGAAGATTCACTCACTTGTGTATACATATTTACACCCTTGGCTAAAACAACAGTCTGTCTTTGCCATATGAAGGGACTCACTGTACTGTACTCTCACTGTGTACAGTTTGGCAGACAGTAATGTAGTTTCAAATCACATTGCTAAATTGTACTTTTTTTATGCCATATAAAAATGTAATCTGTTTATTAAAACTTAACAAGCTTAGTGAGTGCATCAACATTTTCTGACATGTCAACAAGAGAAAGTGCTTTGAAGAGCCATGCCCCTCAAGTGTTGTGGGTTGCTATTTCATTCTACTTCTGTCTTTATCAGTGGTTCCAGTAAGTTCACCCAGTCTGTCTCTGTTGTCTCCTCCCCAGGCCTCTGACTGTGCCAGCTCCAGTGGGTGGAGCTACATTGGGCCCCTCTCTCTGCCCGCTCAGCACTGATGGGACAGAATCCTGAATCCTGGAGGAATCCTTGACGACCCCTCTTTCTTCCTCCCCGGCTCCCCCCCTCTTTCTCCTCCTCCTCTCCTCTTTCACTAGACTCTCCCCCGGTCTCTTCTCTCAGCGCTGGGATCATTACTCAACCCCACTGAAGAATGGAACACAGTAGCTGGCAAGGATGAACTGGGTCTGCCTGCCAATGCAGAAAGGGAGATAAAAGAGGGAGAAAGAGAGAGTGAAAGAAAAGCAAGCGAAAGAAAGTTCAAAACCTGTGAGTGAAAGAAGAGGTACATATTAAAAATGCCCTGGAGGGAGAAAATCGACAACTGCACTTGAGCAGTATGACCAAAAGACCTCAGCAAACCTGCCGACCTGGATGCGTGGATCTGTAGACATACACACACACGTCTGTCTCAGTCGCAGCAGAAGACGGCTCCTACCCTGCCCTAAACTGTGGAGTGTTTTCAGCGTTATTCCCTGCCTACCATACCTGTGTGAGGAGTGGTGGACAAAAGTGGAGAGGAAATTCAGCAACTCTTAGAGGACAGTGCAAGTTGATAGAAATGCTTCTTTGTTAAAACCAGCGTGTTTCGGCCCGTAACCTTTTATCAGGGTTTTAGTAGTGAACAGGTCAGCACCACCATGCCGGCTAAAGGGAAGTACCTGTTAAATGACCAGGAGCTGAAACATGAGGCCCTGTACAGGAAGTTCTCCTGTATCAGCCAGTACCAGCCTCTGGTGCTGCTACTGGGCCTCTCCATGCTGTTCTGCGGAGTCCTCATCATCCTCTTCTTCGCCCTGCACCTGGTGAGTGTGTGTGTGTGTGAGTGTGTGTGAGTGTGTGTGTGTGTGTGTGTGTGTGTGTGTGTGTGTGTGTGTGGAGCTGATGTGGAATTGCTAGCTAGCGGCTATTGTGTAAGTGACGTCATCTACCGAGACCTAGAAGTGTGTGTGCACCTACCCATGTATGAAGTGACAGTATGCTACACATCAGAGCCCAGCTAATTACAGCTTTTTTGAATGACTTAGTAATGTCCCCTGAGGGGGTGTGATGTCCTCTCGGGATGAGTTTCTAGATAATGGGTGGAGATATGGAGATTAGCACATTAAAGACACCATTGTAGTATGTTATTTTTCTGTAGTACAATAACTGTGCCTAGATATACTGAATTAGAGGTCTTAGTTTTTTTCTCCTCAACAACAGTCTGTGGCAAGGCGTAGCAATACACTAGAGATGATGTTATTGGTGTAGACTTCAGAGTTTAAGAAGCAGGTAATCACTGTATTTGTGTAGCAGGTCACCAGTCTAGAGTTTTAGTAGACATTTTAGGTTACGAGTACACGACTGTGTAGAGCAGTAGGTAATCACTCTGACACACAAAACGTAAAGCAGCACTTATACTACCGTTCAGAAGTTTGGGGTCACTTCCTTGTTTTTGATAGAAAAGCATATCTTTTGTCCATTTTTAAAATAACATCAAATTGATCAGAAATACAGTGTAGACATTATTAATGTTGTAAATAACTATTGTAGCTGGAAACAGCTGATTTTTAATGGATATTTACATACAGTGGTTGCTCCACTAAAAGTTTTGCGATTATGCTGCGGGACTTGGAGGTAATTTGAGGGTTAGTACAGTACGTTGCGTCACCACTTCATTGCTCCAGACCAGCGCAAGGGGGAGTTAGAGCAATGATTATGCTTTTGGGTCCTACTGTGTCTCTAACTGACAATGAATGGGTGACATAAACCTAAATAGAAACTGATAATTGTGCACGACTTCAGTATTACTTACTAAAACTATTACATTATTTTGGTCTTACTGTAGTACTGTAGCCCACTCCCGACCAGGCATGAGGTACAGCGTCTGAGTAGTGCAATGGTCTAAGACACTGCATAGCACTGCAAGCTGTGTTGCTATGCAGATCCTGGTTCAATACCCGTGCCGGCCTCGACTGGGAGACCCATGAGATGACTGTAGGTTTTTGGTTTCTCTCCCTCGAAAAACAGAAAATATTCTAAATAACAAACTGGCCTTTTTCTCACTCATTTTACGTTATTTGAAAACAAAACCATCTCCAAAATATTGTTATTTTTTTTAAATAAATTGATTTATTATTCATTTAGAATTATATAAAAGCCCCTTTGGATATTCTCACAGATATATTATTAACCCTGTTATTAGCAGGATAATATATATTGGTCATACTGGTCACGGCTCACAATGGGATTGCCTTGCAGTTCTCCAGCTGTATCCACTGAAACAGCGGTGGGCGCGCGAGGTTCAAGTCATGAGGGCAGGGGGCACGGGATGGGCCACAGCGCACAGAAGACAGACCTAGCCCATGGGGAAGGGAGGAGGAGGAAGGGGGAAGGGGGGTGGCCACCCACCCCGCCACACTGGGTAGCACAGAGCAACACTTTAAGGGGCTAGGGAAACATTCCCACTGTTCTTAGTGCAAGTCTGCACATTCAAACTAAAACAATGTAACAACTAATGGCATGAAAAATGCCCCTTAGATATGAATTGGGAGGGCAGATATTATTAAATATTAAAGCATTAGACCTCTCACTAAAGGCGTCACTCAAAAGTTATACTTTAATCTGAAGTGGATTTAACAAAAAATGACATATAAAGGACACATTTGTAAATCCCAAACTCTAAAAGTAATTGGAAAGGTAGATACAAATTATTTGTGACATTGTGGTTACAATAAAGAATGAAAACAAGATGCTGTGTTTTTATTTACAGTAGTGATGGACAGTTGGTGGCATTTTGAAAACAGGTTTTAAAACACTTGCAGCCCAGTTAGCAGGACAATAGACTCTTTATAGCCCGGCTACTGTAGGTGTGAACATCCCCCTACCTGCAAAAAATGACATTGGGACCAAAGAGAACAGACAAAATGGACATTGTTTTCATCAAGCCAGCGTCTTTCTATGGTGCTACCCGTTCCAGGGTTAGGACCATAACCACGAGAGAACTTGAAAATGAGCCGGAGCTGAGAGGATCACCAAAACTAAAGGTGTTTTGGTTTCAGAGCATTTTCTTTAAAAAATAAAATAATTATATAGCCTGTCGATGTGTAGGCATACTGTGTAATAAAATCCATAATTAAATAACAGTTAAGTAAAAAAAAGATTGCGTACTAAAACGTGAATGTGTTTTTGCAGAGCATACAAACATGCCGACAACCATCCGTTGAGATCAGTGGACAAAGGGCTGGACAACGGGCCGCACTGAAAAAACACATGGTTGCCAAGAAAGCGGTTAGTTTTGCTAGATTCTGGATCAGATTCTAACTTTGAAGACCGAGATCGAGTCATTGAAGGCAGACCAACAGAAAGAGAAACATTATTGGAGGGCAGAGACACGGGCAGCAGCTGATGCATTGGTCCAGAGCCAGGCGGCGTAGGCAGAGAATGACGTGTTGAAGAGGGCGAGGAACGAGATGGAGTCACAATCCATGCCAGGCACACCTGTGAGCTCTGGAACTCTACCTCCTACAGGCAGAGTCAACATACCTGGCGAGTTCATCGTCGGTTCACCCTGACATTTACATTCCTATTCTGACAACAGAACTTGATCAACTGCTCACCAGGCACAGCAAGGGCCGTTATGCTGTTCTGCTATAGCCTAATAAACAAATGCAGGTGGCTTATATCTTCAAAATGCTTTAAATGCTTTATTATCCAAATGTAAAAGCATATACTGTACTGTATTTCTTCATTAGCATCTTTATGCTTTCGTTAATAAAATAATGATAAAAATACTCTTTCAAAATGCCAGTGTTTATTTAGTTATGGATCCATAACTAATTACTATGGGAATAAATATCACTGAATTACAAAAATATTGGAACGAAGTTGTCTAATAAAGGAAAACAAATTGTTGCTTACTGGAAAATACTCTTTCAAACACACACGGTCACCTTGTACAGCGCCATTATGGCTATTAGCAGGGCTATATTTTGGCCTTTATGGGCGGTGCACAATTGGCCCAGCGTTTCTCTCTGTTTTGGCCTTAACAAATATTATTTTGCCCTTTTATTCAGATTACAATCACTCACTTTAGTTTTTTTGAAAACGAAATAACCTCCAAAATATCGTTATATATTATCAAGTTGATGGCACAGTCATATAGCCAGCACCTACATAAAGCTGAGTGACTCACTCATTCATGGCTTTAGATCAAAATAAATAAGTACCAACATTCTTTCTGATAGTCTTTAATAAATACATATTTTGGTTATCCTGACCTGGACACCATGTACTGTATAATAATAGCCCATTATGGGCTATTGGCAGGACAATATTCCTTTACCAACACCTCTCTGTATTTTGATACTGTGTGGATGGGTGCTCCCGCAGTGCAAAATGCGTTGCTACAGATGCAGGTTCAATACCCGTGCCGGCCGCCACCGGGAGACCCATGAGGCAGCTTTTGGTTTTAATTTAGAATCCTCCAATCCTCTATATGTAATTATTGGCAGAGAGTCACATCATATTTTTCAATATACTGTAGGCCTACCGTAGGCAACATGAGTCTCACTCGTGTTGAGCAATTTGCTGTTAAAAGTGGTGTAGGTCTTATTTAAAGAACATATTGCAGTTAGAAGCAATAGGATTTGAAGCAATAGCCTACAACTATTTTAACACCGTTTCATGCTCTGAGACAAGCATGGGGACTGGTCTTGATAAATCAAGGAGTTTTTTTTATTTTCACTGAATCTCTGTTTGGCTATTGGTTAGACTACAATTAGGGTGTAGAAATGTTATGCTCTTAGTGTAACCTTTATTTAACTAAGCAAGTCAGTTAAGAACAAATTCTTATTTACAAGGACAGCCTACTCCTTCCTCCCCATCAGGGAATTGAACCCGGTGTCCCGCGTGCCCGCACCACACAGGGATTCTTTAGCTAAATAGCCCAGTACTGTAACCTACTCCCGACCGTCACGTTGTACAGCGCCATATTTTCCGTTCCAATCTAATGGAAACCCAGAGGGTTTTTTGTTTTTCTTGGGATAGAAACACAATCATATTAATCAAATTAAGCGGAACGCCTCGCCAATATCCAATGGTAGCGCCTGGCGCGAAATACGAAAAACCTTAAAAATGCTATAATTTCAATTTCTCAAACGTATGACTATTTTACACCATTTGAAAGATAAGACTCTCGTTAATCCAACCACATTGTCCGATTTCAAAAAGGCTTTACAGCGAAAGCAAAACATTAGATTATGTCAGGAGAGTACCCAGCCAGAAATAATCACACAGCCATTTTTCAAGCTAGCATATATGTCACAAAAACCAAAACCACAGCTAAATGCAGCACTAACCTTTGATGATCTTCATCAGATGACATTATGTTATACAATACATGCATGTTTTGTTCAATCAAGTTCATATTTATATCAAAAACCAGCTTTTTACATTAGCATGTTTTGTTCAGAACTAGCATACCCACCGAAAACTTCCGGTGAATTTACTAAATTACTCACGATTAATGTTCACAAAATACATAACAATTATTTTAAGAATTATAGATACAGAACTCCTTTATGCAATCGCGGTGTCAGATTTTAAAATAGCTTTTCGGTGAAAGCACATTTTGCAATATTCTGAGTGGATAGCCCGGCCATCACGGCTAGCTAATTTGACACCCACCAAGTTTGGCCCTCGCCAAACTCAGATTTACTATAAGAAAAATGTGATTACCTTTGCTGTTCTTCGTCAGAATGCACTCCCAGGACTTCTACTTCAGTAACAAATATTGTTTTGGTTCGAAATAATCCATAGTTATATCCAAATAGCTCCGTTTTGTTTGTGCGTTCAAGTCACTATCCGAAGGGTGACGCGCCGACGCATTTCGTGACAAAAAATGTCTAAATATTTCATTACCGTACTTCGAAGCATGTCAAACGCTGTTTAAAATAAATTTTTATGCTATTTTTCTCGTAAAATAGCGATAATATTCCAACCGGGCGACGTTGTATTCGTTCAAACACTGAAAGAAAAAAACGGAGTCGTCTCGTGCACGCGCGCCTCAGTGTCATTGTTCTCAGAAGGACCACTCACAAAAACCCCTGCTGTTTTTTGCCCAGAGACTGAAGAGCTCTCATTCCACTTTCTGGTGCCTTCCTAGAGCCAATGAAAGCCTTAGAAAGTGTCACGTTACAGCAGAGATGCTGTATTTTTGATAGAGATGCCCTAGAAGGAGAACAAATTGTCAGACAGGGCACTTCCTGTATATTATCTTCTCAGGTTTTGGCCTGCCATATGAGTTCTGTTATACTCACATACACCATTCAAATTAGTGTTTTCTATCCGAATCTACTAATTATATGCATATTCTAGTTTCTGGGCAGGAGTAGTAACCAGATTAAATCGGGTACGTTTTTTATCCGGCCGTGAAAATACTGCCCCCTATCCCAAACAGGTTAATAAAGCAAAATGTCTTAAAATCAGTCCCATATACTATGTTCTTAAAAGAAAAGGTTTTAAATTCTCTAGTACAGCCACTATTGAAGGCTATCAAATGCTTCTCAAAGATGCCCTCTGGTGGTCAAACTAGCACTAACTAGCATTAATGGTGGAGGCAATGTGATGGTCTGGACGTACTTTGTTGGTAAAGTGGGAGATTTGTACAGGGGTAAAAGGGATCTTGAAGAAGGAAGTCAGGCTATCACTCCATTTTGCAACACCTTGCCATACCCTGTGGATGGCGCTTAATTGGAGCCAATTTCCACCTACAACAGAACAATGACCCAAAGCACAACTCAAAACTATGCAAGAACTATTTAGGGAAGAAGCAGTCAGCTGGTATTCTGTCTATAATGGAGTGGCCAGCACAGTCACCGGATCTCAACCCAATTGAGCTGTTGTGGGAGCAGCTTGACCGTATGGTACGTAAGAAGTGCCCATCAAGCCAATCCAACTTGTGGAAGGTGCTTCAGGAAGCATGGGGTGAAATCTCTTCAGATTACCTCAACAAATTGACGACTAGTATGCCAAAGGTCTGCAAGGCTGTAATTGCTGCAAATGGAGGATTCTTTGACGAAAGCAAAGTTTGAAGGACACAGTTATTTCAATTAAAAATAATTATTTATAACCTTGTCAATGTCTTGACTATATTCCCTATTCATTTTGCAACTAATTTCACGTATGTTGTCATGGAAAACAAGGACATTTCTAAGTGACCCCAAACTTTTGAACTGGAGTGTACTGTAGGTTCCCTTAATAAAAGAGGACCGTTATGAGAGTTATTGCAGGTCTGAGCTGAGGGGGAAGTACATTTAAAAAATATAAATTAAACAATTGAAAAGATTTTGCTGAGTTGCAGTTCATATAAGTAAATCAGTCAATTTAAATATATTCATTAGACCCTAATCTATGGATTTCACATGACTGGGCAGAGGTGCAGCCATGGGTGGGCCTCGGAGGGCATAGGCCCACCCACTTGGGAGCCAGGCCCACCCACTTGGGAACCAGGGCCAGCCAACCTGAGTTAGTTTTTCCCCACAAAAGGGCTTTATTACCGACAGAAATACTCCTCAGCATCCCACCCTCTGATGATCCCGCAGGTGAAGAAGCCGGATGTTGCGGTCCTGGGTTGGCGTGGTTACATGTGGTCTGCGGTTGTGAGGCCAGTTGGATGCCATTATTTGCCTGTCTGTGTTCCACCTGTTAGCTTGCATGATTCTTGCCATCCTCCTTTGACCTCTCATCAACGAGCTGTTTTTGCCCACAGGACTGCTGACTGACTAGAGGTTATTTGTTTGTCACACCATTCTCGGTAACCCTAGACACTGTCGTGCGTGAAAAGACCAGGAGGTCGCCTGGCACCGATCACACCACGCTCAGTCGCATAGGTCACTAGCTGTTCAATCGAACAGCAACTGAATGCCTCGATGCCTGCTTTATATAGCAAGCCACGGCCACGTAGGAGCGATCCAAGCAAGCCACTGTCTGTAGGAGCAATCCATTTTCGTGAACAGGGTGGTGTACCTAATAAACTGACGGGTGATTACTTTATTGTCACATACACGGAATAGGTGCAGTGAAATGTGTTGTTTTACAGGGCTTCAGTCAGTTAGGGCCAGTGAACGATGATATGGTTGCTTCTTAAAATGGCACCCTATTCCCTATAAAGTGCACTTCTTTTGACTAGGGCTCTGGTCACAAGTAGTGCACTGTATAAGTAAAAGGGTGCCATTTGGGACACACTCATGCTGTTGACATTGGCAGGGCCTGAGGCACTGTAGCACTTTTCTCGTTCAGGTGTTGATGCCAAACTAGGTCCATCATCAGGTCTCATTACTGCTCCCTCCTAAAGGAAAACGAGCCCTCACTTTCCTGTCATTGTGCTGCTTTCAGAACCCAGACACGCTGATATATGGATGGAGAGAGACTTCCATCACTTCCTAGTCTCAGATTTCTCTCGGTCTTTCTCTCAAGGGGCTTTATTGGCATTGGAAACATGTTTAGATTGCCAAAGTAAGTGGAATAGATATTAAACAAAAGTGAAATAAATAATCTGAAATTATTTCAAATGTTATATTGCTGGCTATGTACAGTGTTGTAACTATGCAAATAGTTGAAGTACGAAAGGGAAAATAAATAGACAGATAAATATAAACTGAAATTGCTGCATGTTGCGTTTTATATTTTTGTTGGAAGATTTTTCTGAGTTACAGTTCATATAAGGAAATCGGTCCATTGAAATAAATTCATTAATCTATGGATTTCACATGACTGGGAATAGTGATATGCATCTGTTGGTCACTGATACCTTAAAAAAAAAGGTAGGGACGTGGATCAGAAAACCAGTCACCATTAACCTCATGCAGCGCGACACATCTCCTTCGCGTAGAGTTGATCTGGCTGTTGATTGTGGCCTGTGGAATGTTTTCCCACTCCTTCAATGGCTGTGCAAAGTCGATGGATATTGGCAGGAACTGGAACATGCTGTCGTACGCGTCGATCCAGAGAAACCCAAACATGCTCAATGGATGACATGTCTGGTGAGTATGCAGGCCATGGAAGAGCTGGGACATTTTCAGCTTCCAGGAATTGTGTACAGATCCTTGCAACATGGGGCTGTGCATTATCATGCTGAAACATGAGGTGATGGCGGCAGATGAATGGCACGATAATGGGCCTCAGGATCTCGTCACAGTATGTCTGTGCATTCAAATTGCCATCGATAAAATGAAATTGGGTTTGTTGTCCGTAGCTTATACCTGCCTATACCATAACCCCACCGTACCGTCACCATGGGGTACTCTGTTCACAATGTTGACATCAGTAAACCGCTCCCCCACACAACGCTGTCTGCCATCTGCCCGGTACAGTTGAAACAACTGGAATTCATCCATGAAGAGCACACTTCTCCAGCGTGCCAGTGGCCATCCAAGGTGAGCATTTGCCCACTGAAGTCGGTTGCGACGCAGAATTGCAGTCAGGTCAAGACCCTGGTGAGGATGACGAGCACGCCGATGAGACTGTTCCTGGCAGTTTGTGCAGAAATTCTTCAGTTGTGTAAACCCACTGTTTTATCAGCTGTCCGGGTGGCTGGTCTCAGACAATCCCGCAGGTGAAGAAGGTCCTGGGCTGGCGTGGTTACATGTGGACTCCGGTTGGAAGTACTGCCAAATTCTCTAAAACGACAGAGGCGGCTTATGGTAGAAAAATGAACATTCAATTCAGTGGTAACAGCTCTGGTCGACATTCCTGCAGTCAGCATGCCACTTGCACGCTCCCTCAAAATGTAGACATCTGCAGCGTTGTGTTGTGACAAAACTGCACATTTTAGAGAGGCCTTTTATTGTCTCCAGCACAATGTACACCTGTGTAATGATCACTCTGTTTAATCATCTTCTTGATATCCCACACCTGTCAGGTGGATGGATTGTCTTGGCAAAGGAGAAATGCTCACTAACAGGGATGTTAACATATTTGTGCACAAAATTTGAGAAATATGCATTTTGTGCGTATGGAACATATCTGGGATCTTTTATTTCAGATCATGAAACATGGGACCAACATTTTACATGTTGCGTTCATAGTTTTGTTCAGTGTAGTTTGTATTTACAATGGTGTTTGCTTCCCTGACTGTCCTTTTCTTTTGGAAACAGATCAACAAATATTGCTGCTGTGCTGGCACACTGTGGTATTTCACATCATAGATATGGGAGTTTATCAAAATTGGATTTGTTTTCAAATTCTTTGGGGGAAATATGTGTCTCTTATATGGTCATACATTTGGCAGGAGGTGAGGAAGTGCAGCTCAGTTTCCACATTTTGTGGGCACATACCTGAGAAGAAGACAGGCTATGCCTACGGCGGCCTCTCTCAATAGCAAGGCTATGCTGATTTCCTTGCTTGTGGGTCAGTCACAGTGTTCAAGTATTCTGCCACTGTACTCTCTGTTTAGGGCCAAATAGCATTCCAGTATGCTTGGTTTTTTGGGTAGTTCTTTCCAATGTGTCAAGTAAATAGTCTTTTTGTTTTCTCATGATTTGGTTGAGTCTAATTGTGTTCCTGTCCTGGGGCTCTGTGTGGTCTGTTTGTGTTTGTGAACAGAACGCCAGGACCAGCTTGCTGAGGAGACTGTTCTCTAGGTTAATCTCTCTGTAGGTGATTGCTTTCTTATGGAAGGTTTGGGAATCGCTTCCTTTTAAGTGGTTGTAGAAGTTAACGTCTCTTTTCTGGATTTTGATAATTAGCGGATATTGTCCGAATTCTGCCCTGCATGCATTATTTGGTGTTTTATGTTGTGCACAGAGGATGTTTTTGCTAAATTATGCATGCAATCTCAATTTAGTGTTTCTCATTTTGTGAGTTCTTGGTTTGTGAGTGGACCCCAGACCTCACAACCGTAGAGGGCAATGGGTTCTATAACTGATTGAAGTATTTCTTTGCCAGATCCTAATTGGGATGTCGAATGTTATGTTCCTTTTGATGGCGTAGAACCCACCACTAATGTTTTCGTGGCAGGTTAGTTAGCATGTGTAGGCTAATGCCTATTGTTAAGTGCACAGGCCTGTGAGGATAAGTGTGATATACAGTTGAAGTCGGAAGTTTACATACACTTAGGTTGGAGTCATTAACTAGTTTTTCAACCACTCCACAAATTTCTTGTTAACAAACTATAGTTTTGGCAAGTCAGTTAGGACATCTACCATGTGCATGACACAAGTCATGTTTCAACAATTGTTTACAGACAGATTATTTAACTTATAATTCACTGTATCACAATTCCGGTGGGTCAGAAGTTTACATACAGTAAGTTGACTGTGCCTTTAAACAGCTTGGAAAATTCCAGAAAATGATGTCATGGCTTTAGAAGCTTCTGATAGCTTATGACATAATTTGAGTCAATTGGAGGTGTACCTGTGGATGTATTCAAGGCTGACCTTCAAACTCAGTGCCTGTTTGCTTGACATCATGGGAAAATCAAAAGAAATCAGCCAAGACCTCCTTGGGAGCAATTTCCAAACGCCTGAAGGTACCACATTCATCTGTACAGACAATAGTATGCAAGTATAAACACCGTGGGACCACGCAGCCGTCATACCGCTCAGGAAGGAGACGCGTTCTGTCTCCTAGAGATGAACGTACTTTGGTGCAAAAAGTGCAAATCAATCCCAGAACAACAGCAAAGGACCTTGTGAAGGTGCTGGAGGAAACGGGTACAAAAGTATCTATATCCACAGTAAAACGAGTCATATATCGTCATAACCTGAAAGGCCGCTCAGCAAGGAAGAAGCCACTGCTCCAGACTACGGTTTGCAACTGCATATGGGGACAAAGATTGTACTTTTTGGAGAAATGTCCTCTGGTCTGATAAACAAAAATAGAACTGTTTGGCCATAATGACCATCGTTATGTTTGGAGGAAAAAGGGGGAAGCTTGCAAGCCGAAGAACACCATCCCAACCGTGAAGCATGGGAGGTGGCAGCATCATGTTGTGGGGTTGCTTTGCCGCAGGAGGGACTGGTGCACTTCACATAACAGATGGCATCATGAGGAAGGAAAATTATGTGGATATATTGAAGCAACATCTCAAGACATCAGTCAGGAAGTTAAAGCTTGGTCGCAAATGGGTCTTCCAAATGGACAATGACCTCAAGCATATTTTTTAAATTTTATTATTTTTAATTATTTATAGAATTTTCTAAACATACAATATACTTGCAGTGGCGCCGCTCAATAACTACATCATACCAGTCATCCCAACAGATTCCCATTCAGAGCGACACACAGAAGCATCCAGGGGCAATGCCCTGCTCAAGGGCATGTTTACCGATCTACCACCAGGCCAAAAAACGTGAACCCGAACCCTCCAAGCGCCCCCCACAGTTCCCCAATAGCTCTCCCTCAACCATTTGAGACCCCTTCCACAGTCCCCCCCAGGAAAAAAATTAAAAATAAATACAATTAATTCCATCCCCCACCCCCCAAGAACCCCCCCAATGCACCAACAACCAAGAGAATGAACTAAAGAGAAAAAAGGGAATAACAGAAGAAAACAACAATGCAAAAAATAAAAAATTATAATATTACATTTAAAACAAAGGACATCAAGGACAGCTAAAATCATTACAGCAATGCCAACTATATATGTTTGTGTGCATGTCTGGCACTATTATATGTATGTGTGTGTTCTTGTAATTGTTTATTTTAATGAGAGTGTGTGCATATGCATGTGTACAAACACCTGCACGGCATCACCCTCAGGCAAACCGGCATTAGTTGTAAAAACACTGGCACTTAGTGTCATTCAAATGTACTTTTTATGATTTTTTATTTTCACAATTTAAAAAAAAACTTTTATCTTTGACCATCATTCTATCTCTCACACAGCAACTCCACTCCCACTTGTCTCCAATTCCACATACCAACCCTCAGCTTCCATCAGCCCATCCCATCTATCTCTGCTGGCCACCCACTTTGAGTTCCTACGCAACACATATCTTTGAACTATGCTGTGATGTTTAACGTACAATTTCAATCTATCTAATCGAATAGAATCCACAGATTGCGAGTTGAAGATACATACTTTTACTAAGACTATTAGTATATTAGTAATTCACTGACCCGGTCTTTCCAGGTCCCCTAACGGTACTATTTCTATGGTCAATTTTAGATCAATGCTATGCATTTTCAAACATTCCTGAATCTGAGACCAGAAACAGGCTACCTGAGGGCAATACCAAAATAAATGGTAAATGACCCCAAGCATACTTCCAAAGTTGTGGCAAAATGGCTTAAGGACAACAAAGTCAAGGTATTGGAGTGGCCATCACAAAGCCCTGACCTCAATCCCATAGAAAATTTGTGGGCAGAACTGAAAAAGCGTGTGCGAGCAAGGAGGCCTACAAACCTGACTCAGTTACACCAGCTCTGTCAGGAGGAATGGGACAAAATTCACCCAACTTATTGTGGGAAGCTTGTGGAAGGCTACCCTAAATGTTTGACCCAAGTTAAACAATTTAAAGGCAATGCTACCAAATACTCATTGAGTGTATGTAAACTTCTGACCCACTGGAAATGTGATGAAAGAAATAAAAGCTGAAATAAATCATTCTCTCTACTATTATTCTGACATTTCACATTCTTAAATAAAGTGGTGATCCTAACTGACCTAAGACAGGGAATTTTTACTAGGACTAAATGTCAGAAATGGTGAAAAACTGAGTTTAAATGTATTTGGCTAAGGTGTATGTAAACTTCCGACTTCAACTGTAGTCACTGTGTTCAACTTGTATAACTTCCCTCTCCACCGTGGATAGATAGACTACCTGTTAGAGACCATGAGCCCACCAGTGAGGGCACCAGTGAGGGCAACATATTTTTCTAAGTGGTACTTAAACAGGATAGTTGGGCTCAGATTGAACAAAGGGCCTATTGAAAGCCCTGTTGTTTTTAGGTGAATAAAGTACTTTAGCTTCTAACAAGAGTACAGAGAGTGTAAGAGAGTCAAAGAGAGCACGGAGAGGATGCTTTTAAAGTGGTCCTCATTTTACATAACTTAACTTAACCCACCAACGGACACTAGAGAGAGTGTATGTTCTTGTGGGTTTACTTTGGTTGTTATTGCAGAATTACATTTCGTACGGTTTTGTTTCCTTCCCTAAAGAAGTGATCTGATTTAAGATCGACACCACAGAGCACGCAATCTTCACCATGTGATACCAAACAAAACCTGATGTCAATTGCATTGCCCAACAGATGTAAACATTTACTTATGGTAGGCTGAGACTGAGCAGATCCCACCTGGGTCATTGCTTTTCAGATGAGATTTCAAGAGGAGAGGATCAGAAGCAATCTGTTCTCTAATTGTATAGACTTTCACTACTTCCTTCCATCTGAAAATAAAGGAGAAAAGGAAATGAACAAGTCTCCTATAGGTCGATTTAGTGGGTGTGGCCGTAGTTAAATGTGCTAGTAAAGGCCTTCACTTTCGCTACCATGGAAACCAGCATGCTCAATATACAATGCCGAGATGGCCTTCTGCTCAGGGACCTTTAAACAGTCATTCCCACTCTCCTTGGCATCTAACTCTTTCCCATTCTCTTGCTTTCTCGCTAACTGGAATGCACGCAAGTTGACGCAAGTGTATATGCAAACACACACACACACACACAGACCAGAAATCTATATCTGAGCCTTCCTCTTCCCTCTCAGTGTAATTCAATCAGGAAGATGCTGTGGCCTCTAGCAACAGGACATGACGCAGAGACAGATGTGCAATAAGCCTGAATAAGCCACGATGCTGAATTAGATAAGAGCCAGTCTCATGACTAGACCGTACATAGGCATAATAAAGGGACTTGAATGATGTTGAAGAGAAGTTGAGTGAATGTTGTTTAGACATATCATTGTACCTGATCTATATAACACTTCAAAACCTGTCCTCAGACAGAATGTATATTATAGCCTGTTTTTTAATCCTTGTCTTTTCATTAGAGGAGTAGAGCATTGTGTGTCTGTATGGCTGTGTGTAGATGGATATGGCATCAGTGTCTATGACTGTGTGTATATCTCAATGTAGAGTATAATGTAAATTCCATAATTGTGATTCAGTGTGTGTTATGTTCTCCATTTCAGAGTGCGGAGGAGCACTGTGCATTTGTCAGCGTGGTGAGCTGCAGCCTGTGTGTGTTCCTGGCTGTGTTTGTGCTGGTGTGTACAGAGACCCTGACCCAGCACTGGAGGAGACTGCTGGGTCTGGTGGTCTGGGCCACTCACCTCACCATGGGATTCACCTTCATCTTCAGCGGACCCCTCATCTTGCCCTGGGACCAGGTATACACTCTCGCTCTAAATAAAGGTTGCACGACATAACCTATTGGCTTTCAAAATAAATGTAGTAATTATTCTAATCAAAGAAGACATTTTTTGTTTTTGATTTCTTCAAAACCATCACACCTTATTAATAATTACTGCAGTAATAGAGTGTTAATGGTCATCCAATAGTGTAGAGTTAAAGCCCAAATAAATGGGATTCAGTTACAACTCTTCATAGTGTTCCTGAGTCCTTGTGACGAAGACGGATACATGAAATTATACAAAGGTACATTGTGCTCTCATGCAACAGATATATGTCTAGTTCATTTACTGCTTGTTTATGAAGAAATACTAATCCAACATAGGATTCTAAGCCCTTCCCTCAGAATGATGGAGTCCAGTATTAATCTGCCATATGGGATAAGTAAACAGGAGATTGGGTCCCCCTGGCACCGACAGACAGGCACACAGACACTAATCATGGAATGGAATGCAGTCTTTAGGTTATCACCAAGCCATGGTAAATCTACTGTCAGCGTTAACACAGACACATGAGAGTTCAAAGAACCCTATTCTGTTGCCTCTAAGAAAAACAATGTGAATGTACTAATATAGGAATACATTCTTATATAAAAGTAATGTGATTAACATAATGTTGTATTTCTATGACACCCACTTCCTTTGTCCTCTTACTCTTCTCCTCCGTCTACAAAACCAGCCAGTTTATTAGGTACACCCATCTAGTACCGGGTCGGACCCACCTTTACTGAATTCTTCAGGCATGGATTCTATAAGGTGTAGCGTTCAAGCGTTGTGCAATTGGTATCTAGGAACCTAACTTGTGCCAGGGAAACATTAGCCACACCATTACACCACCGCCACCAGCCTGTACTGTTGACACCAGGCAGGATGGGGCCATGGACTCATGCTGCTTACACCAAATCCTTACTTTGGTCATTATTGCAGAATTACGATTCACACAGTTTCTGTTTCCTTCCCTGAAGAAGTTATCTGATTTAAGATCTACCCCACAGAGCACGCAGCCTTCTCCATGTGATAACAAACAAAACCTGATGTGAATTGAAATTCACATCAGTTGGCAGTGGTGTAATGGTATAGGGAATGTTTTTCTGGCGCACGTTAGGTCCCTTGATACCAATTGAGCAACTTTTGAACGCCACACCTTGTAGAATCCATGCCCTGAAGAATTCAGGCTGTTCTGGAGGCAAAGGGGCACCGACGATCATACCACGCTCAGTCGCTTAGGTCACCTATTTTGCCCATTCTAACGTTCAATCGAACAGTAACTGAATGCATTGATGTCTTTCTGCCTTCTTTATATAGCAAGCCACGGCTACTTGACTCACTGTCTGTAGGAGCGAACCATTTTCGTGAACGGGGTGACCTACCTAATAAACTGGCCTCTGAGTGTACCTACATTATATTGTAGGTACATTACACATGAACAGAAGCATCAAAAAGGTATATTTGCCTAGCTATAGCATATCTTGCCAGTACACTGAGGTGACAGTTGTCCAGTAAAACCACTTGTTCTTTGGGTAGTGCTGCCAATCCGAGACTCTTTCCCCACACAGTGTTTCATGTCATATCAGTCTGACCTATCTCTCTCTCTCCTTTTCTCCTGTAGGTTCCCTTCTTCCTGTTCATCATCTTCACAGTGTACACCATGCTGCCTTTCCAGATGTGCTATGCTGTGGTGCTCAGTGTAATCTCCTCACTCTCTCACATCATGGTCCTCACTCTACGCCTCACTGTCTTCAACACCCAAGATCCCAGCCCCTTTCTGGCCAATCAGGTGTGTTATTAGTTATGCTGTTAGTAACAATTATACATGTTACATGATCTCCTGGTGATGCATAACGATATGTATGTTCACGATGTTGTGCTTTAGATACTTCCTGTTTATAGAAAACTGTGTGTGTGTGTGTGTGTGTGTGTTAATGACTCGTGTCATGTATGCTTCAATGAGATTGTGTTGTTTTTTATGTCCTGTGTTGGCATTTTTAAGGCGTAAGGCACATTTCTCTGAAAACAGACAATAAAATGCTTATGCTGTGCAGCTAGGTTGTAATGTCTGTCCCTCTGTCCCCAGCTGCTGTCCAATGCGGTGGTGTTTCTGTGTGGCAGTGGGGTGGGGGCCTTCCATAAGGTCCTGATGGAGAGAGCACTAAGACAGACCTTCCAGGATACACTCAGATGTCTGGGCATCCGCATGAAGCTGGAGATAGAAAAGAGACAACAGGTGAGAACATCTTATCAGACACTCCGCTATCTTCTTGATTTAGTTATTTCATCTTTAAGGAAAGACCCTTGAGATTAGAAACCTCTTTGGCGAGGGCAATCTCCCACTGTATCAGAAATCCTGGTCTGGTTGAATAAGATGCTTTTGGTGTCTCTTTCTGAACAGTGGCTGACCCGACTGAAATACAGGAAGTATGAAAGACTAATAAAAGTTTATAGTGTTAGGCTAAAATGTTTTATCATAATAGCACTGATTAATTTTTTACTTAATTTAAGACCAGCAGCCTTGTTGTTTTCTAGCTTGTATTTTTCATTACGATGATCAAATCCCCCTCAAATAAAATGTAATTGTAATGATTTTTTAAGTAGATGTCTGTGTGTGCTCCGTTAGTAAAAATGGATGTCTGTTTCAAATGGCTCTTTAACCATAATGTTTTTCATTTGTAATAATAGTTGCTTAGGAAGTGACACCACACACCATGAGAGAGAGGAGGCTGCTGGCTGCTCTGTTGCCTAGCAGGACAGAATGGAATGATATAATTGTTAACATTTGAACCGCCTCTGTTCTACTCCGTTGTATTGAGCCCGAAAAAAGGAGCAGTGCCACAGGGGTTAGCCAAAGAGCACAGGCACCGTAAATAAAGAGAAGAGAGAAGGGAGGGTTTGAAATGGGTCTCAAAGCTGAGCACTATGCCATTGTTCTCTAGACCCAGTAAGATAGAATCTGCCAGATCAATTACAGCACAGAGCTGAGCTGACTGAACCAAATCAAGGCCACTTTGTGCAGAATGACTTTCCATGCTTTACGGTTTACTGGAAAACCTGCTCCAGTCATTTGAACCAGGAGGTGGTAATCTATCTGGGAGAGTATATAGGCCTAACCAGTTGCCCCGTGACACTGGTCTTGGGTCAGTTTTACGTTTCTTCCACTAATGGTTAAGGTTAGGATTTGATCCTAGATCTGTACCTAGGGGTAACTTCCCCCACATGGATGCAGCCAAACCAGAGAGGAAAGAGAGTAGTCTGGTAGTCTGGGAATTATGATGGGGTCAATAGGGATTGAAGATTTATTTCCTGAGACATCTCCTTATTAACTTCTTAGATTCCCATCTCACCTGACTCTATTCCATTCCAGAGGCTCTCAATGCAATGTTCTATCTGTCTGTTGACTGGCTGTACAACCGGACTGGCAGCACAATGATTATAAAGCTTTTAACAGTAATCTAAGTGAATGGGGCCCTTGTTAGTGGAGTTACCAGATCAGCAAGACACTCTGACAGCTGGTTGATACTCAGATTGGGTTTCTCCCAGATTGGATAGGTTCATGACCCTTTGTCCATCGGACAGTGTGTGTGGTTGGGTGGGTGTGGTGTGTTGATGCTAACGTGTGTGTGCGTGCGTAGGAGAACCTGCTGCAGTCTGTGCTGCCGGTCTACATCTCCATGAAGATGAAGCTGGCCATCATGGAGCGTCTGCAAGACTGCAAGGACAAAGAAGAGCAGCAACGACTCGTCAAAGACAACAACTTCCACAGTCTCTACGTCAAGAGACACGAGAACGTCAGGTACAGTACAACAATAGCCTGTCAAGGACTAAGAATATGACTGAGAAACATACAGCATGTTGAAATAACCTGTTATATTCTAAGAAAATTACTAAGAAACGCAGTAGAATCCTATCCTTTGCATGTCACTCATTGCCTGTCAAACTAAGCACGGTTTTCAGTCTACCAAATAACACACATGGAAAATATTTCCCCAACCCAAATGTTCTCTTGAATGAAACTCCGCTTTTGGCTTTAGCCTTTGATTTTCTCTTTCCCTGCCTTTACATTTTGGCTCTTTTTCTGCTTTTCAACTTTAACACTAGTGTCACACAAGTGTAAACACCCTTATGTCATACTAAGGAACGGCCCAGTACATCACCGGGGCCAAGCTTTCTTCCATCCAGGACTTCTGTACCAGGCGGTGTCAGAGGAAGGCCCTAAAAATTGTCAAAGACTCCAGCCACCCTAGTCATAGACTGTTCTCTCTGCTACCACACGGCAAGTGGTACCGGAGCACCAAGTATAGGTCCAAGAGGCTTCTAAACGGCTTCTACACCCAAGCCATAAGACTCCTGAACAGCTAATCAAATGGCTACCCAGACTATTTGCATTGCCCCCCCCTCCATGCTGTTGCTACTCTCTGTTATTATCTATGCATAGTCACTTTAATAACTCTACCTACATGTACATATTACCTCAATTACCTCGACACCGGTGCCCCCGCACATTGACTCTGTATATAGTCCCGCTATTGTTATTTACTGCTGCTCTTTAATTATTTGTTATTCTTATGTCCTACTTTTTTTTGTTTTATTTTCTTAAAATTGCATTGTTGGTTAAGGGCTTGTAAGTACGCATTTCACTGTAAGGTGTACACCAGTTGTATTCGGCGCATGTGACAAATTTTGATTTTGAAATTGTGTTTCCATAGCAAGGGACTTGAGCAGAATCAGTTTCTTTGTGAGAAGGTGTTAAAGTTCACAGCCATTGTTATGTAAATGCCAGCTGAAAAGTACCAGTGGCCTGGCTTTGGCCCCAAGTAAGAGCAGGTCCGCCGGATCCATGGCCCAGTGAGACCCGGGTGCTGCCCGCAAAGATGGAAACAAAAGTCTGAGCCTTGGGTAAAACACTGGGTTAAATCATATGTTTGCATGTGTGCTTTGAATAGTTAGTATAGTTTGTGTTCTCTAATTGTATTAATTTTATTTCCCCTGATATCCTCTGGCCCCGAGGACTGGAGTTGCCCATCCCTGCTCTGGGAGGTCTTTTTACACTCACAATGCCCAGTCAGTTCTCATGGAATTTAGCACGACAGTGTTAGCTGAGCACTGACCCAGATGAGGCCTTTTGTTTTATGGGCATTCATTTAGAAAGTGCTGACAGACATTGGCTTTGTAGCCTATCCAGTGAACCTGGCAGATGGCTCAATAGATTCCCTAAGTTTTAGACTCTGTAATTGCTTACAGACTGTACTGTACCTTCTACCTTCCTGGAGAGAGAGGGAGCCCAATTGTTGCCCAAATTAATGTCAACACAGCAACACTCTTCGATCTTCTCAGTAGCCTGACAAACTGACATTTGTAACTACCTGGTTGATTTGTTGATAAGTTTAGGCCCATAATAAATATGATTTCATAGAAAAGGAGGGACATTTGAACTGTCTGATATGAGAAGGCCTTGTGAAGATCAGACTGTATCATGTGCTGCTGTGGCTCGGCTAGTGAGTGAATCCTCATTTAAGCCCTTTGGTGTTACTGTAAATTATAGACCAACCACCTCCCCATTTGATCCTTGTAATGACATGAGACATGCTTGTCATCAGACATGTTCTTTCCAAGGAAACACCTGGTTGTTGTCAGTCAGAGTTACTGTGCGGCCATGGTTCTCTGGTCTGCCAGGCGAGCAATAGGCTAACGTTAGTTACTTTAATGAGGACTGACCTTGGCAGCAGTTAGCCCTCTGAGCCCTAGTAATGAGCCAGTGATTAGGCTGTGGCGGCTGAATGTGTGGTGGCCTGGGTCAGGTGCTCTGTGTGGAGGATAGGGCTCACAACAAGCTTATAGCAGAAAATAGAAAATAGTAAAAATAAAGAAACCCTGGAATGAGTAGGTGTGTACAAACTTCTGACTGGTACTGTATATATATTTCTTTTTATCATATCTTTTGGAGTGGAGGCAACGATGCTGCTAAATGAATATAGGGGAAATACTGCTGTAGTTTATGTCTTAGAGCCAAACCCCTTAGCACGATCTCCCTTCTACTCAGTCTTCACCTCTCCTCTCTAGCCCCCTAGGATTACTGTTCACCCAGGTTAGGACCTCCAGCTGTAATCATTTATCCCCACTCCATTTCAACACCCCAGGAGTCAACCGTTATCTGACAATGACACTCTTGTTTAGTGATACAACAACATCAGAGGGATTAATCAGTGTAGCGGCCAGCCTGGCCGTATCCATGCAGACAACAGATTTCTCTACACATCATGCTGCCAGACATCATTATGACACTGATGTCAAAGAACCCCATATGTCATGAGTCGGTCGTGATCAGTAAGCATGAATCGCAAGAAAATGCTTGGAAACTGTGTGCAACAGGGAGGGACTATCTAAACTTGTCCAATAATGAATGCTTCTTGTTTTCTTTGCAAACCGTGTGTTTTAATGAACACACCCTTGGCTTTTGTCTTTTTGCAGTATTCTGTATGCTGACATTGTGGGCTTCACCCGATTGGCCAGTGACTGCTCTCCGAAGGAGCTGGTCATCATGCTCAACGAGCTGTTTGGGAAGTTTGACCAGATTGCAAAGGTGAGTTAATTATTTATAAGATTTGCACCTTTAGTTAAATTAACACTGACTTTTCAGCTTTTATTTAATATTTAGCTACACTTTTACGTTTATTACGATAAGACGACAGTGTGGTAATGCATAATCCACTTATGTGGCATTAATCAGTACTTGCTTCATCATAATTCAAATAATAATATATTTATTTTATAGAGTGCGTTTCATGACACAGATCATCTCAGATAGTTAAAAACAAGTACATGTAGTTGTTGGGCTGGACACGCATGGATGTGTTGTGTGTTTGGTTCTTCAGGAGAACTTCTGATGCCTTGTTTGTGTTAATGCTAAATCCAGTTGACATGTCTGCTTCTTGGATGATCTTCATGGTCTGTGGTATTTTTCTATTTTATTCTTCAGGAGAACGAGTGCATGAGAATCAAGATTTTGGGAGACTGCTACTACTGTGTGTCTGGCCTGCCTGTCTCCCTGCCCATGCATGCCAAGAACTGTGTGAAGATGGGTCTGGACATGTGTGAGGCCATCAAGTGAGTTCAGAGGAGCCCCAAGGCCTTCTGGGGGAAAACAATTACTAAAACATGTGATCCTTCTGGTTAGTTCCAGGACTTTAGCAACATGTATTCTCATTAGATTGTGAGATAAATAGTGTATAGTAAATAAACTATGTTAGTCAGGTAGGGAGGGTAGTGTTATTGTATAATGCAAAAGGGGGACTTTCTGGCCTAAGTAGTAGGTGTTGATATGAGTCGTCTGGGTCAATGATGGTTATGAGAGTGAGTTAGTTCTATAATCAGGTGTTCTGGAGGGTCTGTCAAAGGAAGGCTTTATCATGGCTTCTCTCTGCCCTGTTGGACAATCAAATCACATTTAATTTGTTACATGCTTCATAAACAACAGGTGTAGACTAACAGTGAAATGCTTACTTAAGGGTCCTTTTCCAACAATGCAGAGTTAAAGATAAATGAAATACAAAATAGAAATAGTGACACAATGAATAAATACACAGTCCATAACGATAACGAGTAAAAAATAACATGGCTATATACAGGAAGTACCAGTACTGAGGCGATGTTCAGGGGTACGAGGTAATAACATGGCTATATACAAGAAGTACCAGCACTGAGGCGATGTGCAGGGGTATGAGGTAATAACATGGCTATATACAGGAAGTACCAGTACTGAGGCGATGTTCAGGGGTACGAGGTAATAACATGGCTATATACAGGAAGTACCAGTACTGAGGCGATGTTCAGGGGTACGAGGTAATAACATGGCTATATACAGGAAGTACCAGTACTGAGGCGATGTGCAGGGGTATGAGGTAATAACATGGCTATATACAGGAAGTACCAGTACTGAGGCGATGTTCAGGGGTACGAGTTAATAACATGGCTATATACAGGAAGTACCAGTACTGAGGCGATGTTCAGGGGTACGAGGTAATAACATGGCTATATACAGGAAGTACCAGTACTGAGGCGATGTTCAGGGGTACGAGGTAATAACATGGCTATATACAGGAAGTACCAGTACTGAGGCGATGTACAGGGGTGCGAGGTAATAACATGGCTATATACAGGAAGTACCAGTACTGAGGCGATGTACAGGGGTATGAGGTAATAACATGGCTATATACAGGAAGTACCAGTACTGAGGCGATGTGCAGGGGTATGAGGTAATAACATGGCTATATACAGGAAGTACCAGTACTGAGGCGATGTTCAGGGGTACGAGTTAATAACATGGCTATATACAGGAAGTACCAGTACTGAGGCGATGTTCAGGGGTACGAGTTAATAACATGGCTATATACAGGAAGTACCAGTACTGAGGCGATGTTCAGGGGTACGAGGTAATAACATGGCTATATACAGGAAGTACCAGTACTGAGGCGATGTTCAGGGGTACGAGGTAATAACATGGCTATATACAGGAAGTACCAGTACTGAGGCGATGTACAGGGGTGCGAGGTAATAACATGGCTATATACAGGAAGTACCAGTACTGAGGCGATGTACAGGGTTATGAGGTAATAACATGGCTATATACAGGAAGTACCAGTACTGAGGCGATGTGCAGGGGTACAAGGTAATCGAGGTAGTTATGTACTGTACTTATAGGGAGGGGTAAAGTGACTAGGCAACAGGATAGATAATAGATCATAGCAGCAGCGTATGTGGTGAGTATGTGTGGCGTCAGTATGCATGTGTGCGCATGTTATGACAACAAGGAAATAGTTGATTTGTTCAGCTGGCTCTGATGTCAAAGCAATAAGAAGGAATCCCAGGGAAACCTAAATGAACACCCACACACACATCTGACAGATTCTGATCCCGCCCCTCAGACAGGTGCGCGAGGCCACAGGTGTGGACATCAACATGAGAGTGGGCGTTCACTCCGGCAACGTGCTCTGCGGTGTGATTGGTCTCCGCAAGTGGCAGTTTGACGTTTGGTCACATGATGTCACCCTGGCCAATTATATGGAGTCTGGAGGCTTACCTGGGTATGTTAGTAGTTGAGTTAACCATGTATGGTAAATCTTTAATCCTAATGGTGGCATTCATTATTAAGTTACTAGTAGTAACCTAGTCCTAGTAAGTCCATTTTACTAATAGTAACCCCCATCTTTGTCTTGATCAGGCGTGTCCACATCACTGAGGCCACCCTGAAGCACCTGAACAAGGCCTATGAGGTGGAGGAGGGCAACGGTGGGCTAAGAGATGCCTACCTGAAGGAGCTCAACATACAGACATACCTTGTCATCGATCCTCGGGTGAGCTACCTGATTTAATGTATTACCTCCAGAATCCCTGACAAGGGCCTTATCTGTATATATGAGACTGTACTCCTCTTTAACGTGTGTGTGTGTCATCAGTCTAAGGACCAGGCTCTGAACAGCCGCAGTATGCCCAAGCCGCGTGTGAATGACGGGCTGAAGATGCGGGCGTCAGTGAGAATGACCCGTTACCTGGAGTCCTGGGGCGCCGTCAAACCCTTCGCCCACCTACAGAGCAGAGAGGGGTACACCACAGACACCATGGTCAATGGAAAATTACGGTGCAAGGTGAGTGATGGCTGGGGGGGCAACTGCATTATAACTGATGGAAAGATTACCAGGCATACTTCCTCTAAGAGAAATAGTCCACTTTACACATCAAGCATAACAGGTTTAAATGTATTGCTACAAGCATAAGTATTTCCTGTGGAAGACTGTTGCGACTGTTGATGGCATATTTACATGCTGTTTTACTTCTTGCTGTTTTACGCACGACATGTCTAACAACAGTTGTTTTAAAAATGTTTCTAGGACATCCCTCTGCGCACAACTCACTCGAAGATCACTGAGAGGTAAGGAAGGCCAAGTCTGAGAACACAGAGAGGATGAGCTCATTTGTTTATATGTTAACAAGAGCCCTGAACTGGCATCATGTCAGAGTGGTGACGTCAGACTCTCCTTACTGGAGTAGTGCTCCTGCTATGCATCAGTCTGTTGATACAGTGGGTGTTTATGGTTGTGGAGGTGTATTTAGGAAGCCAGTTCTTTTTTTGGAATTACCAAATGCAAACAACAGATCAGTGACTGTACAGTGAATGTTAAGCGATTTGTAAGTCCACTTATTGTTACACATATTGTATATAAAAACACAAACACATTTACTTTTTATAAGGTCATCAAGTTTGGTCGCAAAGGGCTTAGAAGTTGTCTCTTTTTCCCCATTACTGACAAAAGCTGAACCACTTGTGAGTGCAGTAGACAGGACAGGGAAATAAGAAAATTGCCCCGTAAGACCTTTTGTCTCGGCTGTGGTTCTAGTGGACACCGATACTGTGAATGGACACTTAACAGGAACCGGCTATGTTGCTTCCGATGTGGTTGGTGGTCCTTCCTATGTTCTTTCATTTGGTCAGGAACAGTCCCTCTTCATGTCATGTTTAATAAAAACACAATAGTTTCTTTATTCAGTTACAATACAAGCTTTATTAATATTTGATCCATTCTATGGAGACAGAAATTTGTTGTTTTAGCACACATGAATCCTCACATACAACACACAACAGTCCCATACAGCGACAACGATGTCACCATGTTGAATGTGTCTATCTCTCACTGTTGGTCCCTGACAGCTTTGATGAGTCTGTCGAGGAGCCCTTCTCCTCGCCCGCCCCTCCGCTCAGCACCTATAAGTGAGTGGTGCCAGCCTGGCTCACAACGCAACTGCTCCCTTCTGAGTGGAGGAGGAGAATCTTGATGTTTCACCATTAACCTCCAACCCTTCTTTCTGGGTTAACACTTCTCCCTACCCCCCATCCTGCCTAGAGCTTCTCCCTACCCCCCCATCCTGCCTAGAGCTGCCTCCCTCTTCTGTATAACAGGGCATCACAGGGATTCCCACGCCTTTACAAAGCAAGCAGGGCATAGTAACCACTCCCTAGTGTTTAAAGTGTGTCTTTTTGTTTTCCCACTGGAGTTATGTGCTGTTATAAACACTGTGTGTGTGTGTCTCTGTCTGTGTGTGTCTCTGTCTGTCTGTGTGTGTGTTTCCTTCCTGGTGAAGCATGGGTACTGCTGGGAGACTACTGTTCAGTCACCAGAGTTCAACTAACACACACAACATCCTGCACATACACACACTATAGAATGAATGACACACACACCCCTTCTCTCTGTTTCCACTAATGCTGAGAATGGCCTAAACCAGTTGCCTCCCTGCACAGCACACTGGGACTGAATAACCTGCATGACCTTGGCTGGTTTACCAGCATCCATCCATTTGTCTGTCTGCGTGTGTCAGTCTGTCTGCGTGTGTCAGTCTGTCTGCGTGTGTCAGTCTGTCTGCGTGTGTCAGTCTGTCTGCGTGTGTCAGTCTGTCTGCGTGTGTCAGTCTGTCTGTCTGTCTGTCTGTCTGTCTGCCTGTCTGCCGGTCTGCGTGTCGGTCTGTCTGTGTCGGTTGGTCTGTCTGCCGGTCGGTTGGTCGGTCTGTCTGCGTGTCGGTCGGTCGGTCTGTTTGTGTGTCGGTTGGTCTGTCTGTCTGCGTGTGTCAGTCTGTCTGCGTGTGTCAGTCTGTCTGCGTGTGTCTGTCTGTCTGTCTGCATGTCGGTCGGTCTGCGTGTCGGTCTGTCTGTGTCGGTCGGTCTGTCTGCCGGTCGGTCGGTCGGTCGGTCTGTTTGTGTGTCGGTTGGTCTGTCTGTCTGCGGGTTGGTCTGTCTGCGGGTCAGTCGGTCGGTCTGTCTGCGGGTCAGTCAGTCAGTCAGTCGGTCTGTCGGCAGTCTGTCTGCGTGTCGGTCTGTCTGCGTGTCGGTCGGCCTGTCTGCGTGTCGGTCAGTCTGCGTGTCCATCAGTCCGTCTGCGTATCTGTCTGCATGTCCGTCGGTCGGTCTGTCTGTGTGTCGGTCGGTCTGTTTGTCTGCGGGTCGGTCAGTCGGTCTGCGGGTTGGTCGGTCAGTCTGCGGGTCGGTCGGTCTGTCTGTTTGTCTGTGTGTCGGTCGGTCAGTTGGTCTGTCAGCCGGTCGGTCGGTCGGTCTGTCTGCGTGTCGGTCGGTCTGTCTGCGTGTCGGTCTGTCTGCGGGTTGGTCAGTCCGTCTGCGTGTCTGTCTGCATGTCCGTCGGTCGGTCTGTCTGTGTGTCGGTCTGTCTGCCGGCCGGTCGGTCGGTCGGTCTGTCTGTGTGTCGGTCTGGTTGGTCTGTCTGCGGGTCGGTTGGTCTGTCTGTGTCGGTTGGTCTGTCTGTGTGTCGGTTGGTCTGTCTGTCTGTGGGTTGGTCTGTCTGCGGGTCAGTCGGTCGGTCTGTCTGCGGGTCAGTCGGCCGGTCTGTCGGCGGTCTGTCTGCGTGTTGGTCTGTCTGCGTGTCCGTCCGTCGGTCGGTCTGTCTGCGTGTCCGTTGGTCGGTCCGTCTGCGTGTCGGTCAGTCCGTCTGCGTGTCGGTCTGGTTGTTCTGTCTGTGGGTCGGTCGGTCAGTCGGTCGGTCTATCTGCGTGTCGGTCTGTCTGCGTGTCGGTCTGTCTGCGTGTCGGTCGGTCTGTCTGCGTGTCGGTCGGTTGTTCTGTCTGCGTGTCGGTCTGTCGTTCTGTCTGCGTGTCGGTCTGTCTACGTGTCGGTCGGTCGATCTGTGTGTCGGTCAGTCTGCTCGTCGGTGTGTCGGTCAGTCTGCTCGTCGGTGTGTCTCTCTGTCTGCGTGTTGGTCGGTCGGTCTGTCTGTCTGCGTGTCGGTCGGTCTGTCTGTCTGCCTGTCGGTTGGTCTGCATGTCGGTCAATCTGTCTGTCTGCGAGTTGGTCTGTCTGTCTCTGTCCATGTGTCTGTCTGTGTGTGGGTATGTCTGTCTGTCTCTCTTGTCAGTCGGCCTCTGTCTGTCTGTGTCAGTCGGTCTCTGTGTCAGTCGTTCTCTGTCTGTGTCAGTCGGTCTCTGTCTGTGTCAGTCGGTCTCTGTCTGTGTCAGTCGGTCTCTGTCTGTGTCAGTCGGTCTCTGTCTGTGTCAGTCGGTCTCTGTCTGTCAGTCGGTCTCTGTCTGTGTCAGTCGGTCTCTGTGTCTTCTCTCTGTCTGTGTCAGTCGGTCTGTGTCAGTCGGTCTGTGTCAGTCGGTCTGTGTCTGTCAGTCGGTCTCTGTCTGTGTCAGTCGGTCTCTGTGTCTTCTCTCTGTCTGTGTCAGTCGGTCTCTGTCTGTGTCAGTCGGTCTCTGTCTGTGTCAGTCGGTCTCTGTATGTGTCAGTCGGTCTCTGTATGTGTCAGTCGGTCTCTGTATGTGTCAGTCGGTCTCTGTCTGTGTCAGTCGGTCTCTGTCGGTCTCTGTGTCTCTCTCTGTCGGTCCCTGTGTCTCTCTCTGTCTCTGTCTGTCTGTCTGTCTGTCTGTCTGTGTCTTGTCTGTTTGTCTGTCTGTGGTCTCTGTGTCAGTCTGTCTCTGTTGGTCGGTGTGTCGGTCTCTGTCTGGTCTGTTTGTGTCTGTCTGTCTGTCTGTCTGTCTGTCTGTCTGTCTGTCTGTCTGTCTGTCTGTCTGTCTGTCTGTCTGTCTGTCTGTCTGTCTGTCTGTCTGTCTGTCTGTGTCAGTCGGTCTCTGTGTCTCTGTGTCAGTTGGTCTCTGTGTCTGTCTGTCTGTGTCTGTCGGTCTCTGTCTGTGTGTCTGCTAGTCTACCTCTTCCTTATTGTCTGAGTGTTTTACAGGAACAAGTCCCAGAAGAGCAAGTTTGATGAGGAGCTGCACAATGAGATGACCACCACAATCGATGAGCTCAGCAGCAAGTGAGTCTCAATAGTCACTAAATAGTCAAAAGACATTCTGAGAATAGTCACTAGGTAGGACCACAAGCTTCAGCCTAAACTCAAGAGTTAAGGGTCTAATGTTATCTAATCTTCCTAGCCACCAACATATCCCTTGAGAAAAGTATTATTTAGCCAATTGTGAATAATATTGACAAAGACGAGTCAAAGCTATCTGAAAATGTATTTTACATATTGAGTTGTAAAATAGAGAGCTCGCTCTCACACACACCCACTCACTCTTTCACACACTCTTCCTCACGCTCTCTCCCCGTGTGACCTCCAGGCAGTGGGTGAAGTCTGAGGAGATTAGCAGTCTGGCTGTGTGGTTCCCTAAGAAAGAGCTGGAGAAACAGGTGAGTCTGTCTCAGAGCTGTCTAGACACCGTTGAGAGGAGCATTGCTGTCCTAGTATACACTGTAGTAGGTACATCTCCACAATGAACATCTCTAGAACCTTATAGATACAATATAAAGACATATCAGTTGTCTCTGGAATTACTACATGTAACTACCAATTGACAGACTCTTTGGTCTCTATACACTGTGGAAAGGAGCCTTACTATCCTAATATACAACAGGTACATCTGTACAGTGGCAATGTCAAGAGCCTTTATGTAAGATGCAGTATAAAGAAAAATATTCGTACTTGAAATTTTAGTTCCTAACCCTTACAACATGTTAAATGTTATATCAGAATCTATTTGGTTCAATCTCTTGATATCTCTGATTAGCCTACAAAGACCACACATGTTCTTACAGTGCTTTTGGCAAGTATTCAGACACCTTCCCTGTTTCTGCATTTTGTTACGTTACAGCCTTATTCTAAAATGTATAATTTTTTCCCTCATCAATCTACACACAATACTCCATAATGACAAAGCGAAAACAGGTTTTTAGAAATTCTAGCACATTTATTACACATTTTTTACGTAAGTATTCAGACCCTTTTCTATGAGACTTAAAATTGAGCTCACGTGCATTCTGTTTCCACCTGTGGTAAATTCAATTGATCCCACAGTTGACAGTGCATGTTAGAGCAAAAACCAAGCTATGAGGTTGAAGGAATTGTCCGTAGAGCTCCGAGACAGGATTGTGTCGAGGCACAGATCTGGGGAAGGGTACCAAAACAATTCTGCAACATTGAAGGTCCCCAAGAACACAGTGGCCTCCATCATTCTTAAAACCTGTCTGGGCTAGGTGGGACGTTAGCGTCCCACTCTATTCAACAGCCAGTGGAAGAGCGTGGCGCGAAATACAAAACCTCAGAAATACAATAATTTCAATATTTCAAACATACGACTATTTTACACCATTTGAAAGATAAGACTCTCGTTAATCTAACCACATTGTCCGATTTCAAAAAGGCTTTACAGCGAAAGCAAAACATTACATTATGTTAGGAGAGTACATAGACACAAATAACCACACAGCCATTTTTCAAGCAAGCATATATGTCACAAAACCCAAAACACAGCTAAATGCAGCACTAACCTTTGATGATCTTCATCAGATGACACTCCTAGGACATTATGTTATACAATACATGTATGTTTTGTTCAATCAAGTTCATATTTATATCCAAAAACAGCTTTTTACATTGGCGTGTGATGTTCAGAACATGCATTCCCAGCAAAAACTTCCGGTGAATTTACAAAATTACTCATGATAAATGTTGACAAAATACATAAAAATTATTTTAAGAGTTATAGATACAGAACTCCTTTATGCAATCGCTATGTCAGATTTTAAAATAGCTTTTCGGCGAAAGCACATTTTGCAATATTCTGAGTACATGGCTCAGCCATCACGGCTAGCTAATTTGACACCCGCCAAGTTCGGAGCACACTAAACTCAGAATTAGTATTAGAAAAATTGTATTACCTTTGCTGTTCTTCGTCAGAATGCACTCCCAGGACTGCTACTTCCACAACAAATGTTGTTTTTGTTCCAAATAATCCATAGTTATGTGCAAATATCTCTGTTTTGTTCGTGCGTTCAGGTCACTATCCAAAAGGTAACGCGCGAGCGCATTTTGAGACAACATTTTTCAAAATGTTCCATTACCGTACTTAGAAGCATGTCAAACGCTGTTTAAAATCAATTTTCATGGTATTTTTCTCGTAAAATAGTGATAATATTCCAACCGGACAATAGTGTATTCATTCAAAGGACAAAATAAAAAATGGCGAGGTCTTGTGAACGTGCATTTCCAATCTCTTAGTCACCAGGCAGTCCACTGACAAACTGTGCTCCTATACTCTGCCCAGAGACAGGAGACGCCTCAATCTGCTTTCTGAACGCTTTAGAGAGCCAATGGAAGCCTTAGAAAGTGTCACGTAACCCCACAGATCCTGTAGTTTCAATAGAGAAGCAAAAGGAGAACTACAAATTCGCAGACAGGCCACTTCCTGCTTGGAATTTTCTCAGGTTTTTGCCTGCCATATGAGTTCTGTTATACTCACAGACACCATTCAAACAGTTTTAGAAACTTCAGAGTGTTTTCTATCCAAATCTACTAATAATATGCATATTCTCATTTCTGGGCAAGAGTAGTAACCAGTTTAAATCGGGTACGTTTTTTATCCGGCCGTGAAAATACTGCCCCCTAGCCCAGACAGGTTAAATGGAAGAAGTTTGTAACCACCAAGACTCTTCCTAGAGCTGGCCGCCTGGCCAAACTGACCAATCGGGGGAGAAGGGTCTTGGGAGGTGACCAAGAATCCGATGGTCCCTCTGACAGAGCTCTGGGAGATCCTTCCAGAAGGACAACCATCTCTGCCGCACTCCACCAATCAGGCAATTACGGTAGAGTGGCCAGACAGAAGCCACTCATCAATAAAAGGCACATGACAGCCCGCTTAGATGACACATGACAGCCCGTCACATCTGGAGGAAACTTGGCACCATCCCTACGATGAAGCATGGTGGTGGCAGCATCATGCTGTAGGGATGTTTTTCAGCGGCAGGGACTGAGAGACTAGTCAGGATCGAGGGAAAGATGAACGGAGCAAAGTACAGAGAGACCCTTGATGAACCTGCTCCAGAGCGCTCAGGACCTCAAACTGCGGCAAAGGTTCACCTTCCAACAGGACAACGACCCTAAGCACACAGCCAAGACAATGTAGGAGTGGCTTCGGGACAAGTCTCTGAATGTCCTTGAGTGGCCCAGGCAGAGCACGGACTTGAACCCGATCAAACATCACTGGAGAGACCTGAAAATAGCTGTGCAGAGACGCTCCCCATCCAACCTGACAGAGCTTGAGAGGATCTGCAAAGAAGAATGGGAGGAACTCCCCAAATACAGGTGTGCCAAGCTTGTAGCTTCATACCCAAGAAGACTCGAGGCTGTAATCGCTGCCAAAGGTGCTTCAACAAAGTACTGAGTATAAGGTCTGAGTACTTATGTAAAAATGGTTTTATTTAATTTTTAATAAAATTGCAAACATTTCTAAAAACCTGTTTTTGCTTTGTCATTATGGGGTATTGTGTGTAGATTGATAAAGAAATATTTTTTTTAATCAATTTTAGAATAAAGCTGTAACGTAACAAAATGTGGGAAAAGTCAAGGGGTCTGAATACTTTCCAAATGCACTATACATACTGTAAAAACTGTGTTCTTAGTATTTGTGAGGTTCAAACATGACTTCTTCTTTCCTCCCCAGTACCGAGCCATTGATCTGCCCATGTTCAAGCACTACATCGGCTGTGCCACCTTCATCTTCTTCTGCATCTTTGTGGTTCAGATGTTTGTGACAAAAGAGTGAGTGATTTTCCCTTGTGGCTATAAGAAACATATTTCTCAACCGCTATTGCCAGGTACAGTAGTAATAATACTTTTCCTCTTAAACCATGGAACAATAATGGCATGACAATCAATATTTGAACTTTTGGTATTCAGTGTTGGATCTTTTCCCTTCCCGTCCCTCAGTTCCAAAATGTTGGGAATGTCGTTTGGAGTGCTGGCCTGTGTCCTCCTGTTGACCCTGGGCATCTGTTTTGCAGGTCACCTGCAGGTCAGTGGGACTTTTAGGCTGAGGTCACAACAAGCCCTATTTCTGGACAGGACAAGGCTTAGTTGACTGTGTGTGGGTGTGGGGTGCGTGTGTGTACTGTGTGTATTTCTTACTGTGACAGTGGAAACACGCTTTCTGCCTAGGTTGCATAAGCTATTCCATTTATCCCCGGGAAGCTGTGCGTTGCTGTTATTTGGCCAGAAACAGCTGGTGCATACCATCTCAATGCCATGGTGCAGACAGACAGGCAGTGTAGTTATTACATTCACTCGTCAGAGATACACCGAGTGTACAAAACATTAGGAACACCTTCCTTGTTCCATACCCCATTCAAAGGAACTTAAATCTTTTGTCTTGCCCATTCACCCTCGGAATGACACACATACACAATCCATGTCTCAATTGTCTCAAGGCTTAAAAAACCTTCTTTAACCAGGTCTCTTTCCCTTCATCTACACTAATTTAAAGTGGATTTAACAGGAGACATCAATAAGGGATCATAGCTTTCACTTGGTCAGTCTATTTCATGGAAAAAGCAGGTGTTCCTAATGTTTTGTACACTCAGTGTATTATCCTGTCTTTCTGAAAATAGACTGAACATTCAGTGCTGCTGTGTTACATTTACATTTACGTCATTTAGCAGACGCTCTTATCCAGAGCGACTTAGTAAGTCACACATTGTCTCAACATGGATGATGTCATCAATGTCACATGCTCGCTTATCTTAATGCTCACTTATACCCCCCCCAACTTATACACACTCACCTGTCCCCGTCTTCCCATCCTATCCACCTCTTCTCTTCCATGCATTTCACCCCCCCCACATACACACTCATGCCTTCCCCTCTCCCCCTCCTATCCACTCCTCCTCTCCCATGGCTGGATGCCTCGCTCCTCCCACCCCTCAGCGGTTGTTTCCGGAGAAGTTGTCGTCCTGCCAGTGGCTGCCTGCTGTGTCCGAGGCAGTGGTCAAGAGGCCGTGTGTGCGCCTCCCTTTGGTCACTATCACCACTGCGGTCATCATCATCCTAGCAGTCTTCAACCTGGTAAGTTAACGCAACAACTCACTATCTCACAGCTCACTGATTAAACATAGAACAGAATGCCATCACGTGTACATGCAATTACATAAACTTTTAATAGCAACAAGAGCATTAGCTTCTTATTGTAAGAAGAACATCAAATCATCAAAAGACATGCCAGTAACACATGCTTTACAGCCTTTTTGTTTTCAGTCAGACCCACTTAGCGGTTAACTATCAATCAAATCTTGTTCCCTCTAGTGCTTCATCCAGACGAAGTCACCGTGTGAAATCAATAGTAACCCTGATCTGATTCGATCTGACAACTCCAGTGAGCAACATCCAGACAGCCTGTTCTACCTGCCGGTGAGTGATGCCTACAATATCCCTCACTAACAGGTCTTCTGTAGCTCAGTTGATAGAGCACGGCCCGCTTGCAACACACAGTTATGAAATTATATTTTCAATTTCAGTGTTTTTATTGTTGTTTGCAAATATATACTCAGCCATTTCACATAAAAATTATAAATTACAAATAATAAACATTGAAATTAAGAACTGTCACTTTTCATTGATGGTTTTCATCGTCTCCTCACTCTCCTTCTCTTTCTCTCGCTCTATTTGTCTCTCCATCTCTCTATTTCTCTCTCAGTACTCTGTGTTCAGCTGTATCCTGGCTCTTATAGCTTGTGGAGTGTTCCTGAGGGTGAGCTTTGAGCTCAAAGTGGTCTTCCTCATCCTGGCCTCCACAGCCTACTACATCATCATACTCAGCGCCAAGGCTGGTCTCTTCAGCTGCTATGGACGCATGCTTTACAACCAACTCAATGAAAACAGGTACTATATCATGTGTTGTGTACCAGGCCTGGGGTAGATTATTTTTCAATTCAGGAAGTGATTCAGGAAGAAATAAAAGATGTGTATATATAATTAAGTCATTTCTGAAAATTGCGCATTTGTTTTCTTTGAAGGTTGTTTCAATTCATTAATTGAATTTCAATCCACTTACTGAATTGAATACTGAATTGACCCCAACCCTGTTCTGTACTGTGCATAAAACACCTGGTACTGTATCCAGCCTGGTTTATACTGAGCTTTACTTTAGATTACCTCTAATCCCTGAGCTCTGTGTTCCAGAACTGAGGACTCTGGGACCATCCGGAGAGTGTTGGGGCTGGTCAAACACCCTGAGATGATGAGCTGCATATACATCACCTTGTTCCTGGTCACCATGCTCATCATCTCACAACAGGTCAGGACATGTTCCTTTCTCTTCTTTGTTGGCCCTCTCTTCACCGTCCCCTTTCCTTTTACTACTAAATGGCCACATCACTTCTGTCCTGTAGAATGAGTCATGCTTCCGCCAGGACTTCCTTCTGAAGAACAAGAATCGTACGGAGCAGGATGAGATTGAGACCAGGGAGAACCTGAATCGACTGCTCCTGGAGAACGTGCTGCCGGCCCATGTGGCTGCACTGTTTGTCGGGGAGAATAAAAAGAACGAGGTGGGATTCCTCACAAACACTTTACTTACTGAGAAGTACAAGGTAGGAGTCCAGGATGAATGACTGGTAGTCGACTGAGTCCAACTCATCCTCCCCTCCTCCTCCTATCTGCACTGGGGTCCCATCTCCACTGGCCTGCACTCACTAAAGCTTAGTGGGAAACACTTAGTCGTGGAATCTTTTGGATTTACCCGTAAATGGTTTCTTACGATTTCCAGTAGTGTGGTTAAGGGATGGAACCCCCAGGGTAGGGCGGTCCCACTTCTATGGATCATTGTACCGTATATCAGTGCCTGCCTGACTCCACCTACCAACTCACAGCTCCATGAATCAGCCCCTTCATCGCAATTGTGATTTGTGATGTCATCTTTGTGTCAGCATGGTAGAGACAGAGCCACTGCATTCTTACAGCAACGTCCTCAACTCCTACTGCCCCTACTCACAGCCACTCTCAAATAGTTCACATCAACGTCCTCAACTCCTACTGCCCCTACTCACAGCCACTCTCAAATAGTTCACATCAACGTCCTCAACTCCTACTGCCCCTACTCACAGCCACTCTCAAATAGTTCACATCAACGTCCTCAACTCCTACTGCCCCTACTCACAGCCACTCTCAAATAGTTCACATCAACGTCCTCAACTCTTACTGCCCCTACTCACAGCCACTCTCAAATAGTTCACATCAACGTCCTCAACTCCTACTGCCCCTACTCACAGCCACTCTCAAATAGTTCACATCAACGTCCTCAACTCCTACTGCCCCTACTCACAGCCACTCTCAAATAGTCCACATGATACAGACATAAACACACTAGACAAACCACTGATAAGCAGAGTCACTTAATCAAAACGCTGTAATTAAAGTTAAAAGAAATTCACAATGTTTATTCTAAACAAGATGGACAATACTCTGTAATATATTTTTTGTCTTACTTCATAAGATATGACAAACTTGTAGAAATTCAGATCTTGGCCTACTTTTACCTCTACTGCTGAAGGCCATGGACATCCCCTCCTCTATGATGTCTCCCTCAATCTGACTCTCCACAGCCTAGTCACAGGGTTATGTGTTACCTCTAAATCACCATGGACACTGACACATTTTGACTAAGGTATTAAAGTTAGTGACGGAGAAATAATTCAGCCTTTGAATAAATCTGGTTGAACTATTTATTCTTGACATGTTTTTCTGGAAGCACAAACACAACATAACAGCTATTTGTGTTTGACATGTAGGTTACAGCCTGAGAAGTACTGTACTGAAGCTGCTTTCGCTGTTAAAGATGAGTGCTCATCAGCTTAGCTTCAACACTGCATAAACCTGACAATACTAATCCCAATGGATGGTACAGTGTCAACAGTGTCAAATCAAATAAACAACACAACAAAAAGCATGAGGGGGAAAAAAATGAGTATAAATATGCTATGAAGTTTTCCTCAGAGATTTGACATCTAGGAGCAGAAGCATGGGACTTCGATGGTCTCCCTCTCTCCCAGAGAATGGGTTTTAGAGGCCCTGTTTAACATTGGCTCCTCTTGTACAGCCTAATCACTGGCCATTTCCTTGCCAGATGTCAACACAGTGAAAACAGTTAGGAGCGTCTGGCACTGGAGGGACTGTTGTGGTGTCTGTCCCTCTCATCATTCTGAATTGGCTTTCTCTCAAAGATGTGGCTCTGTGCTCTAATGTCTCCTAATATTTCTTGTGTGAACCTGAAACTTCCCTATATCTCTGTTGTGAAGTTGTATGTCTATGCTCTTCTGCTTAGTGTTCCTACATGGCATTGCCTCTTAAGTTGTACCCCTGCTTCCTCCTCAGGATCTGTACTACAAGTCATATGACTGTGTGTGCGTGATGTTCGCCTCGGTACCGGACTTCAAAGAGTTCTACACGGAGTGTGACATCAACAAGGAAGGTCTGGAGTGTCTGAGGCTCCTCAATGAGATCATAGCAGATTTTGATGAGGTCAGAGAACCGCTGGCAGCCATCAATGAACTAAAATGACACGTGTCCCAGTAATAGAAATAAGTAAACAGCTAACCCTGGCTCACACATCTACTTGTTTACCCACACACAGCTGCTGTCCAAGCCCAAGTTCAGTGGAGTTGAGAAGATCAAGACCATCGGAAGCACTTATATGGCGGCCGCAGGGCTGAGTGGCACCCCAGGACAGGAGAATAACCAGGTCGCTACTAACTATTTGACCCAGGTCATGTGGAAAGGGAGGGGTTACACAGCATGCAACTGTGCATACCTTTGATTTTCTATACTGTAGAACTTTACCATAAAACCTGGTTAACAACGCAGTATAGATAAAGTTGTGTATGTCAGTAGTAGTGTCCTGTGTGTGGACTTTATGATGAACTGTGTTGTTTCAGGATCGAGATAGGCAGCAGGCACAGATAGGGAACATGGTAGAGTTTGCCATTGCCCTCATTGGCAAGCTGGACGGCATCAACAGACACTCCTTCAACAGTTTTAGGCTGCGTGTGGGTGAGTAAAGCTTGGGCAATGGCCTGGGCATATATGAACTATATTCATTAACTAGTACCATATACATTAACTACCCATTACGTCTGCAATGTGTCTGGTTCTATCCATCTTTATTCGGGTTTCATTGGTTGTTATTCTAGTGCTAAGAGTTTTTCCTGAACACCTGCACCTGACCTGGTCAGGAGAAATTGGGAGCTCTAGTTATAGAACAAAACACACCTGGCCCTACGATACCCTATCTAGCTAATCACGTAGGAGGACATTCTTTCCAACTGTCCACAATAGCTAACATTGACTCTCCATAATACCGCTGGTCTCCCTGTGTACTGTTGTGACATAGTTCTCAGACAGCTTATTCTGAGCAGATCCCCCAGACTTTAGGAAAACATTTAGAATACTCGAGAGATAAAAGCACACATTAGGGTTTTAATACATGAACACAAAAAGCTGGCATGAAATACAATTTAAAAAAATCAAAGGACTGGTGCATCAAAGGAATTTTCACATCTGTGTCCCAAGAAAAATCGAAATAACAAATGAAGTCCACATAATTCTCCCTGGAAGATTTTTCAAATTAAAAGGCAGAGATTCCAACATTAACAAATGGTCTGTCTGAACAACTGGCAGCAGTGGCAGGTAGCATAGCGGTTAAGAGCTTTGGGCCAGAAACCAAAAGGTCGCTGCTTCGACTTCCCGAGCTGACTAAGGGAAACATCTGTCGATGTGCCGTTGAGGTACCCCAATTGCTCCTGTAAGTCGCTCTGGATAAAAGCTTCTGCTAAATGACTAAAATGGAAATGTAAAATGGTTTTGACTCACTGTGGTTGGCTCGGCCAGACAAGCTGATGGTAGTTGTTAGACCCTGTTAGTGAAAATATTTATTTCCACTTGTTTTCTGTGTCATCAGTTAGAGCACTGGGCCAGTAACCGAAAGGTTGCTGGATCGAATCCCTGAGCTGACAAGGTAGAAATCTGTTAATCTGCCCCTGAGCAAGGCAGTTAGCCCATTGTTCCCCAGGCGCCCAAGACGTGGATGTCGATTAAGGCAGCCCCCCCGCACCTCTCTGATTGAGGGGTTGGGTTAAATGCAGAAGACCCATTTCAGTTGAAGGCATTCAGTTGTACAACTGACTAGGTATCCCCCTTTCCCTACAGTATTTGACTGGTTTATTCACAGCAGGTATCTTGTTATGTGTCACTGTCTGCCTGCTTTTCACAGGCATTAACCATGGGCCTGTCATTGCTGGGGTGATTGGAGCCAGAAAACCTCAGTATGACATCTGGGGCAACACTGTCAACGTGGCCAGTAGGATGGAGAGCACTGGAGAGCTGGGCAAGATTCAGGTTCAGTACAACAACCTAGTCTTGTCAGTCATACAGTATTGTCCTTGCTAGTCTGGCTGGAGAGATTAACTATAACCATACAAAAACCATGGCTGCATACATTCAGCATAGTAATGTGTCTTGTTCCTTGCTTCGTGTCTGTTTCTGCTCCAGGTCACAGAGGAGACGTCGGACGTGCTCCAGAAGCTGGGCTACTCCTGCGAGTGCCGAGGCCTCATCAACGTCAAGGGAAAAGGCGAGCTGACAACCTTCTTTGTGTGTACGGACATGAGCAAGCAGCAGGGAATGGGCCTGAGCTGAGGTCTACGGTGAGCACACTACTGTGTGTGTGGACTCTGGGCCTGGTTGCGTATGCTGGGTCGGTGGCAGGACATCCCAGGACACAGTCTAGCATTCAGCACAGACTAATTACACGAACGCACATAAGTTAACATTCTTAGAGTAAACCTACCGGAGCACACAAATATAATCCATCTCAGTGCTTCAGTCAGCGATGATCCTGACCGGACCAGAACAAGACTTGAAGACATGACCTTGTGGTCCTAGAGGTTATATTTCAGATTGTTCATGTTTCCAGGAATCCCTTTGGGATATTCTTTATTGGAAATTAATTCTTACTGCAGCTGACTTGTTTTTGGAGTTCCAGTTCCAATGTGTGCATTCAATTAGAGTGACATGGAGGTTACGTCAAGCACTGGTCGTCGTCATACTGGATTCTATCACCTGATATTCCTAGAACCTTGCTGGAATCATGATGCACAAAAAACATTCAGTCCGCTCTTAAAACTGAGCTGTTTATCAAGCAAATGGTGACCAAAACAATGGAGTGAGTTCTGCTGCATGTGGAGTGACAAGTGTACTGTACATACTGTCATGGTTTTCTAGACCTTAAAAGGTAGACTAAGGGAAATTACATTGTCACGAGCTGCACCGCAGATATTGCGATTAGTGAGATGCAAGACTTCGCTTTCAGTCAATTTGTGTACAGGTTCCCCTCATGCTGTGGCAGCATCGGAACCAAAACAGCAGAGAAGTTTAAACTTGCACTTCAACGCTCTGTGGAAATTATTACTGTGTAATGGACAGTTTGAGGTGTACTGTTTACCAATTTATTTCAAATAAGCTTAGAACACATGCCTGATGAAGAATAAGTGCTATATGCACTACAATCAATGAGTAAAACAAAACATTCTGCTGACTTTATGAAAAGTTTAATTTGACTGAAACAAAACAGAATTGTCTTGGGAGCCTAACTCAGTGCTGTGCAGTATACTTCAGCCATAGTAGTTGTAAATGTATAGATTGCATTGACTTGCCAACATTAACCTGCAGTGTCTTATGTGCAGACAGGCAGCATATGCTTTTTGGGAATCGCTGGTCAAACTAACATTCTACTTTATACCTAAACCTGCTGTCAAACAATCAACTGTCTGTTATTGTTGCAGTTAACATTAGGTTAGAATACCGTGATAATGACAATGCCATTTTGAAAAGACCACCTGAAATTTCAGCCCGTTTGGTGGGATGGAGTTTTGGCCAGGCAGTAAATTAGCTAAGACCAATAAGAAAGAGTTCCAAACCTCTCGGCCAATAACAGCTTGTTTTCAGCTCTCCACGGACAGTCCTAGCAAATTTAGCTTAGAAGCTGTTAGTAACATACTTGTACCCATAAATTATTTGATAGATTTAAAATGTCTGCATTAGACCTTTTAAGATACATTCTTCTCTGTGCCTCAGAAAACTGACTTGTCCTGTGGTCTTACTCAACATCTGACTGCCAAACGAATGTGTCCATGTCTGTCATGTTGCTTTCATGTTATGCTGTCTGAGGAATAAATGTGAGTTTGCATTTTGTACAGTTGCGATTGTTTTGCTAAAGGCAATTTATAAAGACAAGGAATAACAGATTGGATAAGGTAAATGACAAATGGCTTAATATAAAAGGTTTATTAAAAGAAATGCAAACAAAGAACCTTTTTGTACACTACAACAGAGATTGGCTGTTATCAAGAGGATGGTTGCTGTGAAATTCCGTTATACTGCGATGACTGGAATCTGCTGAACTTCAGGCACGGTATCCATCGGCTCAGCATCCACTGAAATCAAAATGAGACATAAGGGAATAGCTTTGAGATTTCAATTCATATGTAGCCATAACATTTGTTTATATACACTAACACCATTCAATACAACTTTACCAGCTCAGGGGCAATTAAAAAGGTAAGTCAGTTTTGCAAGTAGGCCTACTACTTCACTGAACACATTCCCAAAAATCAACCAGTATATGGTTAGAATGTTTACTACCCATGACCTAAATAACCAGGGAAACTGATGCCGGGTGGTTTAAGCCTACCTGTGGTGAGGTCTATGAGTGGTTCATCTGCCTCTAGGGGCAGAGCAATGCCCATGGCCCTCCTGATCCCATACACACTGCTCACATCTCCTGGAGCCACCTGACTGGTCAGTTGGGCCAGGTTACCAGTCACCTTCTCAGCTACAGGGAGACAAATGGGAAATTATATTGGAGTCCAAATAAAGATCACTGATAGTGGTATAGCTGAGAAATGGATGGCCCAGGCATTTCTTCCATTGGAATTAAGATAGTCAAAAGGAAATAGCTTTGACAGAGAAATTCATGTTTAGTCATAACTGTTTCTGTTTGCACTATTTGTACAGGGTTCAAACCAAAGCTTGAATCCAAACAAAGACTTGTGGGGGAAAGGTGATATCTAGTGAGCTGCACAACAATGGACTTCAACTGAGATGTCTTCCGCATTTTACCCAACCCAATTGAATCAGAGCCCCCCCCCCCAATAAAATAGACAGTGGTATTCCATTCTTTAAAATAAAGTGTTACCCAGCTGCAGCTCCTTGGTGGTTGGGGCTAGCAGGCAGATGTTAAGGGGCTGCTTGACACTCAAGCGTTCCCTCTGCGCTTCCTGCAGCTCGCGGAGGAGCTTTGTAGTCTCATCCAACTTCTGCTGGAAGTGTTGGGTCTCTGACACACACACACACAGCATAAAGGAAGCTTGCATTGACCTGTGCAGGGTCATCTACAATGGGTTCTATTTCTTGAATCCTCCCTCTTATCTTCATAGACTACATTCAACTGGGACTGCACATGCCCTACAACAGCCCAGAGAAGCTGCAGGAGTCAGAAACGCCTCAATAATTACCTTGAGGAAGGGTTTAAGCCTAGGGGATTTAAAATGTAACTCTTTGGCTCTCAGTAGTTTTAGAATTAACTGGCATGCTGTTGGGGTTTGCCCTTTGGCCAGTTAAAGCTGATCTTTACCCTCAGAGAGGAGGTCCGGTGGATTCTGGAAGTCCAAGCCGATCACAGAGCCCAGGGAGGCTAGCCTGCTTACAGCCTGCTTGCTAGCGTCGGGTTCAACCACCTGAGGGAAAAACGGAAGGGTTAGGTTAGTAAAAGCATTTTTGTTTGGATTCCAAGTCAGCCAGCGCGGCAGTCAGTGAATCTTTGAAATTGCATTGCTGAAAGGAGAGGCATCAGCCAGGCCAGCTCTTTTCTAGTAGCTCCAGTTGATACCTCTGCCAGTCCCTTTCCAATAAAAATCTAACGAAATAAAGAGCAGCAGCAACACCCAACCAGGGAATGAGGATAAACTGGATGCTAGCCAAGCACAGCAAACAGCCAGGTATAGAGCTGCTGTGTGCTTAAGAGAGGCCTGATGCTTTTCTTTCCTCCAGCCTCTACACTGCTGTGACTGAGGAGCCATTCAGCCGCCCAACGAAGGGGGCGCAGAAAGAAAACAGACATTTCCACATCCCTGACAGAGAGTGCGTGAACAGACCTGGTCTCAGGGGCTGGTGGAGAGAGGCAGTGTTTTGAAGGGGAAATGTTCTGTGTGTTGGATCATAGCAGCTAGCTAACGAGCCTGCCATGTTGACACAGCTGGAACAGCTATGGCATGTGCAGAAGCTGTTAATATTATCCAACACTGTTGGTGGGGTGGGGCGGGTTAGCTGGGGTTCACTTCAGCTGGGTGTAGTTGACCTAGGGTGTGGTGTGTGTCCTTTATCTGCTGAGGTTGTCCACGTTTAGTGTATCTGAGACTTACCTCCATGTCCTTGTCTCCAGTCTCAGAGGTTTCTGTTGGTTCTTTCTCATCTGGACGGGTCTGGCGGGTAAGAACACATCAAGTTAGTATTGTCCAAAGAAATGTTAAAATAACCATAGCCATATAATTCCCATGCAGATACATGCTTAATGGTTCTACCTCTCTCAGGGTTTTGGAGTGTTCCCCGTTAGTCAACGCGTCCAGGAGGTTGTCTGCCAGTTTGTACATGTGCTCCTCCGATTTGGACAGGAACTCCGAGAGGCTGCAGACACAATGACAAACACATTACATCAGTGTGTGTGTATATGCTAGTCATATTTGGTCTCCTCTCAGAAGCAGCAGTAGGGTCGTATCAGGTTTACCATGTGGTTTTAGCCTCCACCACAGTGAATCTCATCCACGCCAACAGAACCATAAAATGCCTACTCATATACAAAGCCAATGAAATACAGGGACATCTGGACTGTTATGAGCATGCTGGAATGCTCAAAGCTTTGTTTGGAATTATTTACTGTAAAGTAGGCCCTTGTAAATGTCAGATCTGGACCATAATATTACACCGTAATGTAGGGGGAGGATGAGGAGCAACATGCATACCTCTCAGATCCTTGGAGGCTGGCTTCCTCTCCATAGAAGGAGTAGATCAGGTCAGTGTCCTCTTTCCCGATGTTGGCGAAGCTCGAGTCGTAGGCGGGCGCGTAGGAGGTGTACGGACCATAGTTCATGTACGATACTGCGAGAGCAGGGATTGGATTACATTATAGCTCGTAAACACTGATGGAGATACAGGACCACAGGCTGAGAGGTCAGCCTCTCACAGAGATACATTTATAGGACTATGAAAAACAGATTTTTATAGAATCACAATCTGACATGGCTACATGACCTTATCAAATCTTATGGAAAAATAATTGCTGCCCATGAATGGATTTATAAATTGATACATTGAGACTGGTATTTATGTTGGTTGAACATTGGATTCATACATGTGTTTCTATACAAGCTCTGGGTTCAGTCACTCAGATGAAAAGAGGTTATTCAGCCACTCTTGGGAGACGATGGAAATCGATAAAAGAAAAGCTTTTTAATTATTAAACCTAGTCACTAAGGCCCCTTCAGCTTACCTCGTGTGACCATGTTCCTCTTGTCCTCCTTGAAGCCCTGCAGGGTGTTGATGCCACTCTGCAGCCGGTTGGACATCATGCCCAGCTTCACAGGGCAGTAGCCCACATCTGTAGAGATAAGAGTTGATTGAGAAAGAGGCTCATTTACAATTACAAGCTGATGATTTCATTACACTTGTTAGGTTCATCAGAAAGATAGAGTTGATGACAGTTGGAATCAATCATGGATTCCAGTTTTCCCCATGTTGCACAAATAGAAATGGATATAGTGCAACTAGCTAATTGCGGCCGTGACTATGACTGGACCTACCTCCAGCAACAAGTTCGACCGGGTTCAGGATTGCCAGTGTGGTGGAACCATCAGACTTTCTCCTCTCAAAGTCCAGCTACATAACCAAATAAAACAATAGTTGTATTATTACATTAGTGAACATAAATGAATATGTTCACTAAATTAGACCATACATTTCCTATATAGTAGATGGGGTAAGAGAGCTTGGTTGGCCTAAACAGTTTAAGCCAATTCCATAGCCTGTAGCCTTCACCTGACTCTCCAGCCCTCTGCTGGACAGTTTGCCTCCTGAATCATCAATGAGCTTGCGGATCTCCTCAAGCTCCTTCTCTGCCTGACTGCCGACCTTGGACACTTCGTCTTTGGAGTCGTTGTCTTTCCTGGAAGTATTGGAGAACACAGAGTATAGAGGAGTAGGAGACTTTGAACTTAACTGATTCATAGGGTTTCATAGGAATTTATTTTGCTGGCAGCCATTAGTGATTACAATACATTTTGAAACAGTCATAACATCTAAATCTAATAGAGAATACATTTCATGCTATAGCTACAGTACATGTTCCCAATGAATATGCTGCCAGTATACTTTCAATCAAACCTTCACATCAAATCTTAAGTCCTCATGCTGTAGTCTGTTATTTACGACAGCATTTCAAATCAAATTGTATTTGTCACATGCGCCAAATACAACAGGTGTAGACCTTAGTGAAATGCTTACTTACAAGCCCTTAACCAACAAAGCAGTTAAGAAAATACCTTAAAGAAAACAGAATTTTCTACCCATTACACCTCAGTGGGGTTTACAAGGACAACAACTCGTAGGTTTCAGAGAGTGATTGGTGTGAAAGGTGCTGAATGAACACAAGACCTGACACGCTCAGAGGCATTCCTTTCATTATCGCTCATCCTCCAGCCAGAGTCTGTGGAAAGAACTGATCAACCAAACACTTGGGAGAATAAGCCCACAGCACTTGGACACTATCCATGACTTATTAACATTAGTGTGTAATACTGCTTGCTTGCTTCCTGGTTGGAATCTGTGTTTGGTAAATGGCCGAGAACAGCTTCTCACAGTCTAAGCTATGAACAAGCACTGTAACCCCCATCTGAAGTCTATATATTAGTTTATGTAAATTGTGTCCGAGATCGATATCCATATATGATGACTCTCCAAGCAATTAGCAATTAATAACTAAAAGCATATTGTCGGTGTTCAAGTGCAGGGTAAAGTTATCACGGTACCTGGGAGTGTTTGGTGCAGACTGGGCAGTCTGGCTAAGATCTGTGGGGCTGGGGCCGTCTTTACACTGGTCCATGCTTGAGTTTCCCACCTCCTCTCCAGTCTTACTTGACTGGTTGGCTGGGTTCTCTAGGTCAGCCATGAACTCAATACTCTGCCTCAGGCTCTCAAGCCTCTCCTGTGGGACAGCGAGAGAGACAAGAGTTGACTGTGTTTCACCGCAATTTACGCCACAATCTGTTTTTGTTCCAAGCTCAGGGTCTTGTGATTAGTCTTCTGGGGCCCCAATTATCAACAACAAAAAAAACATTGTGGTGAAAATTCATATCTAAACATTCAGGGGTATGAATATGGTGCCCTCTGCTGTTTGTATGTGGCAACTAGTGATCATTTCACCCAGGCACACAATGTATGGCCCGTTTCCTATACATAGATTAAGCCTAATCCAGGACTAAAAACCCATTCTCAAGGGAAGATCCCATATGTATGTGTCAAATTTACTTCTGTAAAGGCACTCCCCTTACCGGGCGGAGGATCTTCATGCCAGAGAGGAGCAGCTTCCTAGCAGCTTTGTGGTAAATGGTCTCTGGCTTGTTGTAGATCATAGCATTCTCACACATGATCCTGAAGTCCACCTGTATCAATGGAGACACACGGCAGTCAGTCACTGGACTCTGCACATGTTTAACATTAGTTTTCTATTTAATCAACACTTCAGGCTTGATTGTCAATCAATCCACTGCTTTAGAATGACAGACTAAATAAAGCTATCCTGAAAGCTATTTGTCAAGAAGGTAGTGCAGCTGACAGGTGTACCTTGAGCTCCTCTGGTGACTCGTAATACTCATTCTTGACTTTCTCCTTCATTGCGCCGAAGTCCATGGGCCGCTTGATGATCGTGGAGTAGCCAGGAGCGATGAGGTCAGTCATAGGGAACGAGAAAAACGCACTTGGGTCTTTCCTACAAGAGAAAGTCAGTTGCTTTGTTAGGCCTCAATGCAACATCTATTTAACCCTTAAGTTGACTGAGAACACATTCTCATTTACAGCAACGACCTGGGGAATAGTTACAGGGGAGAGGAGGGGGGGATGAATGAGCCAATTGGAAGCTAGGGATGATTAGGTGGCCATATGAGGGCCAGATCGAGAATTTAGCTAGGACACCAGGTTTTTATTTTACTAGGCAAGTCATTAAGAACAAAATCTTATTTACAATAATGGCCAAACCCTAACGACGCTGGGCCAAATGTGAGCCGCCCTATGGGACTCCCAATCACGGCCGGTTGTGATACAGCCTGGAATCGAACCAGGGTCTGTAGTGACGCCTCTAGTACGGAGATGCAGTGCCTTAGACCACTGCACCCCTACTCTTATGATAATTTCCATGGGATCTTGACTGACCATAGAGTCAGGACACCCGTTTGAAGTCCCATCTGAAAGACGGCACCCTACACAGGGGTGCAATACCCTGGGGCATCGGGATATGTTTAGACCAGAGGAAACAGGCTGCTAATCAATTCAACGACAATTTCTTAGTAACAAGCTTCACCTTTGGAGCCGTCTGATGAGTTGACTCAAGGCTTCCTGCAGTGGGGTCAGTTCTTTCTCTGAGAATGAGAGAGAGAAAAAGCATACGAGAGAGTGCGGGAGTGAGGTGGGTAAAGAAGACGAGATTAAGAAAGATGAATAATGGTTAAAATTACTTCATATATCAATAGAAATTAAAGGCCAAGAAAGGATTATGGAAAAGTGGCAGCCATTGTAGAAACTGGCACGTAAGTTACCTTCCACTTTATTCAAGGAGGATGCCAGATCTGAATGGATAGGGGCCCTGCTCGCCTCCCTATCTTCCCAGTCTGTATCAGCGCCCTGTCCCTTCTTCTTTGTCATCTAAATGCACCATATAAACATGTTTGTTGACACTTAAGTTATCACCTAGGAGTCAGTCTATTGGCCAAATAAACCCCTTTTTGAATTCCGAAAATCAAAAGCCACTTCAACGTTTTTTAAGTATTGGGCTCTTGGGCAAATCCATGTGGTCAGAGCTGAATTCCCCAACAGGATGGTCTCTGCTCCACTCAGTTGGTGGAGTTCATCAGACACTTAAACATAGGTGGAGTTTAGTCAGTTAGTACCACCCATGGCATGCCATGGAATGAAATGGCAGCTAGTCTCCCCTAGACATTCCCCTCAAACAGTACAAAGGTAAACATGGGCTGTAATGAAAATATGGATTCCCAAACTCTTCTTTTTCTTGTCATCAACTGGTGACATGGTATCGATCCTTTCCTTATCATTTTTCTTCTTTTTCTTGTGTTTCTCTAAATCTGGATGTTCATCAAATGTGTTTTCAAAGCTCGAGCTTCTAGTCGTCACCTCATTTCCAGCAACCTTGAGAACCAATTTAAGTGGTCTCCCCCCGTACTCTGTAGATGGGACACATTGGGTTAACTTTATGTATAGTCCCAAATATTTGATCGTAACCAACTCAAGTTGCTGCTGACAGTTCGCCATCCGGCTAGCTCAACTGTGAGGTATCTAACTAGTTAGCTAACTTAACTTGCTATGTTGCAAACAACAACGTTACCTCCCTACCTGGCTACAATATGTAAATTAGTATAACTTAGCAGCTAGCTAGCCATTTCAAAGTTCAATATTTGGTTCAATGCATTTGGATAACTGATAAGACGGACAGCAATAATCGAATTAGATACCTATATTTTAACATCTGTCAATTAGATAACATTAACGAGCTCGGTACATATCATATGACTAAGCTAGCTGGATAAATTAGCTAGCTAACTTGCAGTGAATTCAAATGGGTGATTATGCGTTAGCTAACCGAAGCTCAAGCCTTTTAATTGTCCAAGGAATTCAACCAATACCAGCGCATTGGCGATCTAAATGTGTCTTACCTTCATATTTTTCAGACTTGTGCTTTTTATGCTTATAATATAAGCATATTATGTTTAGAATCTTTACGCTAGCTAACAACAATGTTATTGTTTGTTTCCTCTCCTGGAAGGGATAGCAATCGATTGCAGAGTGCTTGTTTGGTGCAGCGCCGCACGTTGGCTGGAGGTAAAATCACATTATTTTTTTTAACCATGTGCAATGTTTATTTGTAGATAAGCCAAACCTACCTAACGTGTCCGTGTTGTATGTTTTTACTGTATTTTTATTTTATTGTGTCAGAAATGGTCCCAGGCTGTATTACATCCCGTCGTGATTGGGTGTTCCAAAGGGCGGCGCACCGGGTAGGGCGTCATTGTAAATAAGAATTTGTTGTGAACTGACTTGCCAAGTTAAATAAAGTTTATATATATATATATATATATATATATATATATATATATATATATATATATATAAGGACATAAGAATGTATTAACTTTAGTCACCTGTAGGGGGTGTGATTAACACAGTATTGGTCTCAAGGTTTTCCTAAGACTTCTAAACTGGACACCGGAATCAGAAGCAATGTAGGCCTGAAGTACATTTGTTGATTTTTAAATGTTTTAATTTATTTCACCTTTATTTAACCAGGTAGGCCAGTTGAGAACAAGTTCTCATTTACAACTGCGACCTGGCCAAGATGAAGCAAAGCAGTGCGACAAAAACAACAACACAGAGTTACACATAGACAAACGTACAGTCAATAACACAATAGAAAAATCTATGTACAGTGTGTGCAAATGTAGAAGAGTAGGGAGGTAAGGCAATAAATAGGCCATAGAGGTGAAATAATTACAATTTAGCATTAACACTGGAGTGATAGATGTGCAGATGATGATGTGCAAGTAGAGATACTGGGGTGCAAAAGAGCAAGAGGATAAATAACAATGTGGGGATGAGGTAGTTGGTTGTGCTATTTACAGATTGGCTGTGTACAGGTACAGTGATCGGTAAGCTGGTCTGACAGCTGATGCTTAAAGTTAGAGAGGGAGATATAAGACTCCAGCTTCAGTGATTTTTGCAATTCGTTCCAGTCATTGGCAGCAGAAAACTGGAAGGAAAGGCGGCCAAAGGAAGTGTTGGCTTTGGGGATGACCAGTGAAATATACCTGTTGGAGCGCGTGCTACGGGTGGATGTTGCTATGGTGACCAGTGAGCTCAGGTAAGGCGGGGCTTTACCTAGCATAGACTTATAGATGACCTGGAGCCAGTGGGTTTGGCGACAAATATGTAGTGAGGGCCAGCCAACGAGAGCATACAGGTCGCAGTGGTGGGTAGTATATGGGGCTTTGGTGACAAAACGGATGGCACTGTGATAGACTACATCCAGTTTGCTGAGTAGAGTGTTGGAGGCTATTTTGTAAATGACATCGCCGAAGTCAAGGATTGGTAGGATAGTCAGTTTTACATGCATTTAAAAGCAGTTGGAGGCCTCGGAAGGGGTGTTGTATGGCATTGAAGCTCGTTTGGAGGTTTGTTAGCACAGTGTCCAAAGAAGATGTATACAGAATGGTGTCGTTTGCGTAGAGGTGGATCCGAGAATCACCAGCAGCAAGAGCGACATCATTGATATAATCAGAGAAAAGAGTCGGCCCGAGAATTGAACCATGTGGCACCCCCATAGAGACTGCCAGAGGTCCAGACAACAGGCCCCCCGATTTGACACACTGAACTCTATCTGAGAAGTAGTTGGTGAACCAGGCGAGGCAGTCATTTGAGAAGCCAAGGCTATTGAGTTTGCCGATAAGAATGCAGTGATTGAAAGAGTCGAAAGCCTTGGCCAGGTCGATGAAGGCGGTTGCACAGTACTGTCTTTTATCGATGGCAGTTATGATATCATTTAGGACCTTGAGCGTGGCTGAGGTGGACCCATGACCAGCTCGGAAACCAGATTGCATAGTGGAGAAGGTACGGTGGGATTCTAAATGGTTGCAACAATTTCAGAATATCAGTTGTCTGGATTTGTGTGAAGGAGAAGGGGGGTGGGGGGGCTTGGGCAAGTTGCTGCAGGGGGTGCTGAGATGTTGGCCGGGGTAGGGGTAGCCAGGTGGAAAGCATGGCCAGCCGTAGAAAAATGCTTATTGAAATGATTGATTATCGTAGATGTATCGGTGGTAATGAGGTGAGTGTCCTATCTCTCTCTGACGTCATCACATCCTCCTACTGAGTAATTTTGTATAATAATAAATGGACACTTGCTTTAGAAAGGTGAAGCACCCTAAGGTTTTAGATACCCCTGGCCCGAACAGTCAGGCAGAGCCGAGAGGGATCCCTGACAGAGAGGAACGAAGGGTGAATGTAGCCTCTGATGTGTGAGTAACAGGCTTCCCCTCCATGCCCTCTCTGGAGCCAACTAGGATAGACAGCTAGACCACTGTTTCTCACCTATTTGTTTTTGGAGCCTCCACCCCCTCACTTTGGAGACATAGGGAGTGAATAAGTGAATTTACTCAGAGAAAATGTATAGAAATAAATTAGGTCCAGAGACAGTAACTTTGACCCACTAACTTCCACTTGGCAGTTGCCTGTCCCACTTTCCATTCCCCTCCTCTGTGACTTTTCACTTTGACCAGCATAAAAGGCCAACTGATCCAGGACACATTTTTACTGTACGTTTGGCTTTCCCTGAGGCAGCCCCCCCAGGCCATTCACTACATTGTTTACTTTACATTTCCACCAGTCCAGTCTGCCTTTAATTCTCTGTAGGACTGTCTTTGTGTGGATGCCGATAGATAATAATGCTCTAACGTGAACAAGCTTTGAAACACTGAATTGTTTTTATTTCATGTAATAACTCCTATTGTCATTATGGATCACAAATAGGAGTTTTACTTGCCCTGGCCTGGGCCCAAGACCAGTAAACTGTGAACTGTCCAAAGGGAGAGATAGTCTAAGCTAACACTTGTACATGGCTTATTATTAGGACACTGCACAGGCTTCTGCTCTGCCTCCTCTATCCCCTTCAGAGCTGTTATGCTCTGTTAAATCACCACATATTTTGCAGGCCGATGAATGACAGATGTTTTATTCATGGAGGGAAGATAGTGTGCATTCTTTGAAGCACATTCCAGGTTTTATGAAGAGGCAGAGGATGGGGGCCGAGAATCCAGTTTCTCATATTCAGAATTGGTGGAAACGAAAAGAAACAGAATCGGCCATTCCGACCATACCTTCCTTTCAGATGGAAAGGTGATTCTGAGGCTCTGATGAATGTATAATTTGTATAATCATCTATGTATAATCATGTATGGCTATCAAAACAATCCTCAACGAAATATAATTTATCTGGATATCAACGCCTCTTACATTTTTGTGAAGTGATCATATTTTTATATTTCAAAGTTGATCATTGAGGATTTTAGTTGTATTCTATCTGTACAGCAAAACAGTTTAGCGTTATCACTGCCCGGCCCACGCAAGCAAACACAATTTTTCTATTGCCCTTATTAAGGATAACCGTTTTAAGCAGTGAGGTAAATCATGTCAGTTGATTTAAAACCCATCACTCTGGTTCAGCTCAGGCTTAATACTGTCTGGTGAGTTCTGATACAGAAGCCTAAAGGAGGAGCAGTGTCCCAGCTTCTTTGTCAATAGTCTCGACTATTATCTGCCTGTGTTGTCACTCTCTATCCCTCACAAGCCTTGGGGAGAGAGAATCACTGTCCAGTACTCGGTGTCCCTTGAAACTGAGATAAGGCTCAAACCATTTAACACTGACATGTCAAATCTTCACTTTTCTTGAGGAAAGAGCTTGAATAAGCTAACATTATGGCTGAAAATCACTACCATTACACTGAATACCTATAAACATATGACAGAGGTCCTATACTTTCAGTGCATTTTAAGGGATGTACTGTAACTCAATAGAAAGCTGTATAGCGTGTGTCCCAGCCTGTACCCCTACTCCCCAGCCCCAGCTCTTATTCCCAGCCCCATCCTCTGCCTGCTTGCCTGTCTGTACTCTGTACCCCTACTCCCAGCCCAGAGAGGCCATGGGATCCATCTGTTTCATTTCATCTGTGGCTCTGCACACGCTTTGGAAGTCCATGGACGTCTCGGGATTAAAAGGAGATCGGTTACACCGAACAGGGCTAACAAATGGCAGATGTTGTGAAATTCATTATCCCCTGTCACAACAGAGGGGCTGAGGGGACCCAGAGATTATTTTTCACATGAAAGCATGCAGCATCCTAATGGAACCATGGGAAACCGCTTCCCACTCTGTGGCCTGTATGGAATGAACATTTTTGGTCTCCATACATTCACAACAAAAACACAAACAGGGGGACACAGAAGAGGGTTTGAAATGGTTTATCTGTCTTGCACATGGTTTGGATTTGACCAACCCATCAGCACTTGAGTTATACAGTGTTTAAATGCCACTGTATGGCCAAAATACTATCATCATTTGAAATTTAAGCCATTGGAACAATCCAGTTTCTACAGTTTTTGAATACCATAGAACCGTGTTGTAACATTTTTGTACAGACATTGGTAGTGCTTTTTTATGACCTTGGACAACCCAGTTTTATGCTATTGTCCATTGAAAATTGTCATACAGCCTCTATGTTATTCTCTATAAGCTTTTGCAATGCACTATCATCCAGGATCTCCAGTACATACAGTGGGGGGAAAAAGTATTTGATCCCCTGCTGATTTTTGTACGTTTGCCGACTTACAAAGAAATGATCAGTCTATAATTTTAATGGTAGGTTTATTTGAACAGTGAGAGACAGAATAACAACAAAAAAATCCAGAAAAACGCATGTAAAAAATGTTATAAAATGATTTGCATTTTAATGAGGGAAATAAGTATTTGACCCCCTCTGCAAAACATAACTTAGTGCTTGGTGCCCAAAACCCTTGTTGGCAATCACAGAGGTCAGACGTTTCTTGTAGTTGGCCACCAGGTTTGCACACATCTCAGGAGGGATTTTGTCCCACTCCTTTGTGCAGATCTTCTCCAAGGCATTAAGGTTTCGAGGCTGACGTTTGGCAACTTGAACCTTCAGCTCCCTCCACAGATTTTCTATGGGATTAAGGTCTGGGGACTGGCTAGGCCACTCCAGGACCTTAATGTGCTTCTTCTTGAGCCACTCCTTTCTTGCCTTGGCCGTGTGTTTTGGGTCATTGTCATGCTGGAATACCCATCCACGACCCATTTTCAATGCCCTGGCTGAGAGAAGGATGTTCTTACCCAAGATTTGACGGTACATGGCCCCGTCCATCGTCCCTTTGATGCGGTGAAGTTGTCCTGTCCCCTTAGCAGAAAAACACCCCCAAAGCATAATGTTTCCACCTCCATGTTTGACGGTGGAGATGGTGTTCTTGGGGTCATAGGCAGCATTCCTCCTCCTCCAAACACGGCGAGTTGAGTTGATGCCAAAGAGCTCCATTTTGGTCTCATCTGACCACAACACTTTCACCAGTTGTCCTCTGAATCATTCAGATTGTTCATTAGTAAACTTCAGACGGGCATATGTATTCTTGAGCAAGGGGACCTTCGGCGCTGCAGGATTTCAGTCCTTCACGGCGTAGTGTGTTACCAATAGTTTTCTTGGTGACTATAGTCCCAGCTGCCTTGAGATCATTGACAAGAACCTCCCGTGTAGTTCTGGGCTGATTCCTTACCGTTCTCATGATCATTGCAACCCCACGAGGTGAGATTTTGCATGGCGCCCCAGGCCGAGGGATATTGACAGCTCTTTTGTGTTTCTTCCATTTGTGAATAATCGCACCAACTGTTGTCACCTTCTCACCAAGCTGCTTGGCGATGGTCTTGTAGCCCATTCCAGCCTTGTGTAGGTCTACAATCTTGTCCCTGACATCCTTGGAGAGCTCTTTGGTCTTGGCCATGGTGGAGAGTTTGGAATCTGATTGATTGATTGCGTCTGTGGACAGGTGTCTTTTTTACAGGTAACAAGCTGCGGTTAGGAGCACTCCCTTTAAGAGTGTGCTCCTAATCTCAGCTCGTTACCTGTATAAAAGACACCTGGGAGCCAGAAATCTTTCTGATTGAGAGGGGGTAAAATAATTATTTCCCTCATTAAAATGCAAATCAATTTCTAACATTTTTGACATGCATTCTTCTGGATATTTTTGTTGTTATTCTGTCTCTCACTGTTCAAATAAAACAACCATTAAAATTAGAGACTGATCCTTTCTTTATCAGTGGGCAAACGTACAAAATCAGCAGGGGATCAAATACTTTTTTCACCCACTGTAATTATTTCTAAATGACCTGAAAGCATGTAATCAAATCAAAGAAAATGTTATTGGTCGTGTACACAGAATGAATGGCACCTCAGTTGTTCCCTGACAGAGATAAACACTGCGAACTCAAAGGGAAGCAAGCTGAATCCTATTCAGATGTGACAGAGATGATGGTTTAGGGTCACCATGTCTGTCAACAACGAACGGGGTTTGAAAATGTATAACCAGCAATCAGATAAAAGAGATATAAACATCAAAGAGTCGACGCCAATCGTTCTTTCTCTCCTGCCTGTCTGTCCTGACTGATGCCAATCTGTCACTGTGATGGCTGCTTTGAGACTCCATCACTCACTCAATCACAGAATTACGTTTAACTCTACTCCTATCTACGGCCTTCACGGTGTTTGTGTGTAGCTTTTGTTTTCTGTTAGACTGTTATAAGACTGTATTACTCCCAACATTCACCATGGCAGATGTCCCAATATCTCTAATACAGTCTTGAGCCACTGGAGTCACTGGATATGACCTGGCTCTGTGTTGGAAGTTCCAACTTGGAGCAAAGCACTGTACATCAATCACTATGGTTATGAAATCATCATCTACTGTAGTCTGTACTGTGTTGAATTTGTGATTATTCGCTCAAACATATTGTAAAACTAGTTTCAACAGCCAGTGTACCATGTCCTGCTACAGATAGAGGAGAATCGATGCAGAGCCGTGTTTGAAGTGCTGCATGAGGTCATTTGATATGCTGTCATTAGCATCTCCCGCTTCCCATCATCAGACCTAGTCTTCTCTGATCCAATTACTGTAATGTATATTTTATTGGGCTTTACTTCAGTTTTTTGTAGTTTAACGTCTTGTGCTTTAAGGTGCTTTAACGTATTTTTCTGTTTTTGAAAGCTCCATTTCAATGGATGTGGAAGTTATTTTCTGTGTAAGTGGAGAGTACTCTGATGTGTGACTGCGGGGGAGTCTTGTTGCGGGTTGACAGTGTCTGCATGTGTATATGACAAAGAGAAGGAGGGGGAGGAGGTGTGTGTGTCTTTTCAACCAGTGATTTATGTCACTCTTGGCCTATTTTCTCTTTTAGCCTCTGAAGACAGTGGTCCTGGGGTGGGGAGAATACACAGGGGACCAGTGTTCAAAGCCTGGTGATGGTCCTCTTTCACATCCTAAGCTGCATGAAACGTTCATATAAACTGTAAAGCAGCCATTAGGAAATGGTCTCTGAGTCTGCAAACACAATGAGAGTTTACCATCCAGACACACTGATTGGTACTGTATGAGGGGGTAACACTGTCTGTGCACTTGTTGACGTTCCACATTTTACAGGGAAGGAACTTCCAACTTTGGGAGTTAACCTGACATTCCAACCAAAGGTTGTGACTCCCAATTTGACACCCAATAATGAGAGGAGGTATTGACTCATCCCAAATTGTTAAAGATGGCAAAAATCTGTAAGGCCTATTTTATCAGAGTGAACCATCTGCTATACTAACTGCCCTAAGGGTTGTAACATCTATACCTTTCTGCAGCATTGACCGGGACTGTTAGAAAATGAGCCTACATGCTGTCCTCTAATGCTCTTACGCTGTTATAAAATTAAATCTGCCGGTAAGGAATAAATAGCCCACATGAATGTGATTTCCAAGGCCTTGGCAGAGAGGGAGAATACCATGTAGGGACGACCGCAGTAATTGTCTCATTTCTAGACAGATGCCCACAGGTAAGAGTAATTACAGAGGCCCATTACTCCCCATCCCGTCCGTACATCTGGTCTATGTGTTTGTGTGCTGGTCTCTCGGGCAGGCGGGCCCCACTGCAGATTCAGATTGCATAGGTGTGGCTTTGGTGCGACATCCGAATGTGACACATGAAAGACAAAAGAGGCCTAGATCAACAGAGGGCGTCTCTGCCCCATTCTGCTGCTTCGGCGTCAATCTGGCAGATGCATGGGTCTGTCTGAGGCCCCGGCATCGAGGAGTGCAGCGGCTTCAAAGCACCTCTGTAATCTGCAGGAACATCACAGGCTAGGAGAAAGTGACTGTCTCTCCTAGACACCCGCTCTGCTAAGAGGGCGAGTGAGACCGTAATGAAAGGCAGATAAAGGGATTGTTGGGATCGCTAGGCGCAGGCAGCCAGGGCCGACTAAGCCTCACACACAAAAAGAACATCAGGTAGAGAGGTAAGATAGTCTTTCTTCTTCTTTCCCGCTTTACTTTTTCTTTTAAGAATCTGCAGATAAATGATCAAGTCAGTTATTTTGTGATACGCCCCCAAAAAAACATGAACACAGCGAACAACAAATAATTACTCGATTGAGTCGAAAAATGGACACACTGTGATAGGTAAGGTAGGGGTATGGGGTAAATTCAGTGGTGGAAGGAAGCATGATAAATACCACAAGTTACTTACAAGTGTTGCAGTTTCTTTTGATGTGCCAGTCAGGCCTGATGTCTGCTGTCAACCACAGTACTAATCAGACAGGAACTCAGGTCTTTGTCACCTCCATGTTGTATTCATATGCCACCTGCTGACTGCTGTGTGGATCCCTCACTTCATTTGGACTAATTACATCTGACTTTAAAGTGACTTCCCAGTTCACTGCAGGTTTATGTCTTATTCCAGGGACACATTGATGCCTGATGATACCAGCAATATCAAAGGCGTAGCATAGTGTAATTTAGTTTCCTTCTCCCCAGTTGTACCATGGTTTTATGATTGATAAGGGAACAATGTCAAATGTAGACCGACGTTATCTTCCCCTAGTCTCTCCCCACAGCCGCTTTGTAGCACCATGAGTCTTACAAGCAAGACTACCTTCCTCCTAATTTGGAAGGGGACGAAATTCTTGGAGAATATTTAGTGATTATAACAATTGTATGGATGGTGCATTCATTTAGGCATTGCTATAGATACACATAGGCGCTAATACTCTTCGTGTGAGACTAGCTACACTGTATATCCCATTGATTTATTTAGGAACAAGGATCCTCTCCACCTCTCTCTGAAACTCTTTTTGATCCCTAATGCTCCACATGTTTGACGTGGTGTGATGGGGGATGTAGTAGACAGCTCTGTCCCAGGAGACCAGCTCTAGACTGGGGGTAACAGCAAGCGTACGAAGCTGGAGCTGCTCAGTGGGCTAGATTCGCATGGATGGATCTGCCATAGTCTGCAGCCCCCCTCTCTGTTCCAGAGCCTGGGGACTTGTTAGCTTAGCTACCGTTTGTCTGGGCAGCTATTCTCCACTCCTATGGTAGGCCTACAGTGCAGATTTCCCTACCGTCTTGACAAGCAACTGGACTGTGCCAGCCTGTCAAAGCTCTTAATGATTCCAGCTTTCAAAACTTAGATTGTGCAGGTTTCTTAGGTTGCCCGTTCATTCCCCATCCTTCCAAGGGTTAAGAGCCACACATATTTAGCGTGGTAGTGCAGATAGGCTTCAGTATAATGTGCCACACCCTGATCTGTTTCACCTGTCCTTATGCTTGTCTCCACCCCTCCAGGTGTCACCCATCTTGACCCTTGCCTGCCTTGACTCTGAACCCGCCTGTCTGACCATACTGCCTGCCCTGACCTCGAGCCTGCCTGCCACTCTGTACCTCCTGGACTCTGACCTTGTTATGATCTTTTGCCTTTCGACGACCATTCTCTTGCCTGCCCCTTGGATTATAATAAATATCAGAGACTCGAACCATCTGCCTCCCATGTCTGCATCTGTGTCTCGCCCTCCCAACCACCCAGTAACCTGTCTACTATCAGTGGTGGGTTTGTACAGCCTACCCTGGCTCCCCGAGAACCCGGCTTACCTCCTCCGGAGTGATATTCTGGGGATCCTGGAACCTGCTGGGGTTTTCTTTCTCAGTGCTCCCTTACTTATGAGCTACAGCCATCTTCGTTCCCTTCCGACCGGTCGAAGATCGCGTATATTATTATGCTAATGTCGGGAAGGGCGCTCTCCTAGGCTATGGCAGTTTGCGAGCAACAATCCGCCATTTGTCGTCATCTGGAAGATTTCATGGCAGAGGTGAGGAAGGTGTTCGATTCTCCGGTATCCGGTAGAGAGGTGGCCCGAAAACTACTTGAATTACGTCAAGACTCCCGTAGTGTGGCAGACTACGCAGTAGATTTTCACACGTTGGCCGCCGAGAGTGTCTGGAATCCGGAGTCCCTATTCAATACCTTCCTTCAAGGACTTTCAGAGGAAATAAAAGACGAGCTAGCAGCTCGGGAGTTGCCGCTGGGCCTCAATTCCCTTATCACCCTTACTCTTAGGATTGATGGGCGTCTACAGGAATGCAGGAGTGAGAGGAGGTCTGGTCTTGGGCACACTCGTTCATCCGCTGCTGCTCTTTCATCTCCGAAGGAATCCGGAAGTCCCTGAAGGCAATATTTCAGAGAAGACCCGAAGCCACCCGAGTTCCCTCGAGAATCATCGCCGATGGGTGAGTCAGATACACAGGCCAGTCTAAGTCTCTCCGGGTGCTCATTGACTCTGGGGCGAATGAGAGTTTTATGGATGCTGCCCTAGTTTCTGAATTAAGAATCCCCACTCAACTCTTATCTGTTCCCATGGACACTAGAGCACTGAACGGCCGCTCCATTGGTAGAGTTACCCACAACACTGTTCCTGTTAATCTGTGGGTTTCAGGAAATCACAGTGAGGCTATACAGCTTCTCCTCATTGAGTCCCCCCATGTTCCTGTTTTGGGATTTTCTTGGCTCCAAAAACACAACCCTGTTATTGACTGGCCCACGAGTTCAATCCTGGGTTGGAGTCCGTTCTGCCATTCCCATTGCCTCAAAGCAGCGCAGACGGTTTCCTCAGGGCTTAAGTCAAGCCTCGGATTTCTCTGCCGTCCCCGCAGAGTACCAAGACCTCCTGGAGGTCTTCAGCAAGGCACAGGCTACTTCTCTTCCCTCGTATCGTCCCTACGATTGTGCCATTGACCTTCTCCCAGGCACCACACTGCCTCATGGTCGGGTATATTCCCTATCCGGCTCGGAGACCAAGGCCATGGAGGAGTATATTGAGGACTCTCTGGCTGCTGGAGGCATCCGTCCTTCTGCATCCCCTGCCGGTGCAGGGTTTTTCTTTGTGGAAAAGAAGGACAAGACCCTGCGTCCCGTGCATTGACTACCGGGGCCTTAATGACATAACGATCAAGAATCGTTACCCCGTACCACATCTCTCCTCAGCTTTTGAACCTCTCTGGGGGCTACCATCTTCTCCAAGCTAGACCTTCGGAATGCCTACAACCTGGTTCGGATACGGATGACATATACGTGAAGGGGATGAGTTGAAGACAGCCTTCAACACTGCCAGTGGACATTATGAGTACCTGGTCATGCCGTTTGGACTCACCAACACCCCCACGGTCTTCCAGGCCCTGGTAAATGATGTGCTCCGGGACATGTTAAATTGTTTCGTGTTTGTCTACCTCGACGACATCCTGTTTTTTCCCATTCTGCCCAAGAACACGTCCTCCATGTTCGTCAAGTACTTCAGCGCCTCCAGGAGAACCAGTTATTTGTGAAAGCAGAGAAATGCGAGTTCCACCGTTCTACCCTCTCCTTTCCGGGATATGTAATCGCTGAAGGAAATGTCCAGATGGACCCAAAAAAGGATGAAGCGGTAGTGGATTGGCCCCAACCTACGTCCAGGATGCAGCTAAAACATTTCCTGGGATTTGCCAATTTCTACCGGCGTTTCATTCAAGGCTACAGCACCCTGGCGGCCCCCCTCTTGGCACTCACGTCTCCCAAGGTACCGTTCATATGGTCCCCAGCGGTTGACAGAGCCTTTGTGGACCTGAAGCATTGGTTCACTACAGCCCCCATCCTCGTCCATCTGGAACCGTCCCGTCAGTTTGTGGTTGAGGTCAATGCTTCTGACGTTGGAGTGGGGGTAATCCTGTCCCAGCGATCCATCCAGGACCTCCATCCCTGTGCCTTCCTGTCTCATCGTCTCAACTCTGCAAAAAGAAACTACGACGTGGGTAACCGAGAACTTCTGGCGGTCAAGATGGCACTGGAGGAGTGGAGACACTGGCTGGAGGGAGCAGAACATTCGTTTTTGGTTTGGACCGACCACAAGAATTTGGAATATCTCCGCACAGCTAAGCGCCTCTACTCCAGGCAGGCCCGGTAGGCTCTGTTATTCACCAGGTTCAACTTCACCATTTCCTATTGCCCAGGGTCCAAGAATGTTAAACCTGACGCCCTCTCTCGCCTGAACAGTCCCGCTGCCACATCCTCTGACTCTGAGACCATCCTCCCTACCTCATGCCTTGTGGCTGCTGTGGGCTGGGGTATTGAGACCCTGGTCCACAAGGCACAACGTTCCCAGCCTACCCCTGGAGGGGGACCGGCTAACCGGTTGTTCGTCCATAATTCAGTCCGGTCCTGGGTCCTGGAATGGGCTCATTCCTCCAGGCTTACCGTCGAACCTTGCCTTCCTCCAACAATGTTTCTGGTGGCCCACAATGGTTCCTAATGCCTCTGCCTTTGTCGACGCATGTACTGTTTGTGCTCAGAATAAGACTCCGCAGCAAGCCCCTTCCGGCCTCCTTCAGCCACTACCTGTCTCTCATCGTTCCTGGTCCCATATCTCCCTGGACTTTGTCACTGGGCTCCCTCCGTCTGATGGCAACATCGTCATTCTGACGGTAGTGGATCGGTTTTTCAAGACCGCCCATTTCATCCCTCTCCCCAAACTACCGTCTGCCAAAGAGACGGCCCAGCTCATGGTGCAGCACATCTTCAGGATCCACGGACCCCCGTTGTACATGGTCTCCGACCAGTGTCCTCAGTTCTCGTCTCAGTTCTGGAAGGCATTCTGCACCCTTATTGAGTCGTCGGCCAGCCTGTCCTCCGGATTCCATCCCCAATCCAACGGCGAGTAAACCAAGACCTGGAAACAACCTTAAAATGCCTCGTCTCGACCAACCCCACTACCTGGAGCCGACAACTGGTCTGGGTGGAGTATGCCCGGAACACTTTTCCCTGTTCTGCCACGTGACTCTCCCCTTTCGAGTGTTCCATGGGGTATCAGCCTCCGCTCTTCCCAGTACAAGAGCAGGAAGTCAACATACCCTCGGCCCAGATGTTCCTCCGCCGCTGTCGGCGTACCTGGAGAAGAGCCCGGGCGGCGCTTCTCAAGCCCAACTCCAGGTGTCGTCAACAAGCAGACCACTGCCGGACTCCAGCTCCTTGCTATCACATTTGGCAGATGATATGCTATCCACACGGGACCTGCCCCTTCGGGTGGAGTCCCTCAAACTTTCCCCCCGTTTCATTGGCCCTTTCCCCATCTCTAGAGTCCTTAGTTCCACTGTTGTTTGTCTTTTGTTACCCCGTACCCTCCATATTCACCCTACGTTCCATGTGTCTAGGATTAAGCCCGTGTCTCACAGCCCTTTGTCTTCTGTTTCCAGGCCCACCCCTCCGCCCCGTGTCATCATTCTTGCATTAAGAAATCCTGCTATGCCCTCAGACGAACCATCAAACAGGCAAAGCATCAAATCAAATCAAATGTTATTGGTCACATTTCACATGGTCAGCAGATTTTATTGCGAGTATAGCGAAATGCTTGTGCTTCTAGTTCCGACAGTGCAGCTATATCTAACATGTAATCTAACAATTCCCCAACAACTGCCTAATACACACAAATCTAAGTAAAGGAATGGAATAAGAATATATGGATGAGCAATGACAGAGCGGCATAGGCAAGATGCAATAGATGGTATAAAATACAGTATGTACATATGAGCATCAATACAGGACTAAGATTGAATCCTACTACACCAGCTCTGACGCTCATCGGATGTGGCAGGGCTTGCAAACTATTAAGGACTACAAAGGGAAACCCAGCCACGAGCTGCCCAGTGATGCGAGCCTACCAGACGAGCTACATGCCTTTTATGCTCGCTTCGAGGCAAGCAACACTGAAGCATGCATGAGAGCACTAGCTGTTCCGGATGACTGTGTGATCAAGCTTTCCGTAGCAGATGTGAGCAAGACCTTTAAACAGGTCAACATTCACAAGGCCTCGGGGCCAGACGGATTACCAGGACGTGTACTCAGAGCATGCACGGACCAGCTGGCAAGTGTCTTCACTGACATTTTCAACCTCTCCCTGACCGAGTCTGTAAATGCCTATATGTTTCAAGCAGACCATAATAGTCACTGTGTCCAAGAAAGCAAAAGTATCCTGCCTAAATGGCCCCATAGCACTCACGTCGGTAGCCAAGAAGTGCTTCGAAAGGCTGGTCATGACTCACATCAACACCATCCCGGAAACCTTAGACCCACTCCAATTCGCATACTGCCCCAACAGATCTACAGATGACGCAATCTCAATCGCACTCCACACTTTCCCACCTGGACAAATAGAACACCTAAGTGAGAATGCTGTTCATTGACTACAGCTCAGCGTTCAACACCACAGTGCCCACAAAGCTCATCACTAAGCTAAAGACCCTAGGACTAAACACCTCCCTCTGCAACTGGATTCTGGATTTCCTGATGGGCCGCCTCCAGGTGGTAAGGGTAAGCAACAACACACTTGCCACGCTGATCCTCAACACTGGGGCCCCTCAAGGGTGCGTGCTTAGTCCCCTCCTGTACTCCCTGTTCACCCACGACTGCATGGCCAAGCACGACTCCAACACCGTTAAGTTTGCTGACGACACAACAGTGGTAGGCCTGATCACCGACAACGATGAGACAGTCTATAGGGAGGAGGTCAGAGATCTGGCAGTGTGGTGCCAGGACAACAACATCTCCCTCAATGTGAGCAAGACAAAGGAGCTGATCGTGGACTACAGGAAAAGGAGGGCTGAACTGGCCCCCATTAACATCGACGGGGCTGTAGTGGAGCGGGTCGAGAGTTTCAAGTTCCTTGGTGTCCACATCACCAACAAACTATTATGGTCCAAACACACCAAGACAGTCGTGAAGAGAGCACAACAACACCTTTCCCCCTCAGGAGACTGAAGATTTGGCATGGGTCCCCAGATCCTCAAAAAGTTATCCAGCTGCACCATCGAGAGCATCCTGACCGGTTGCATCACCACCTGGTATGGCAACTTCTCGACATCCAATCATAAGGCACCACAGAGGGTAGTGTGTACGGCCCAGTACATCACTGGGGCCAAGCTTCCTGCCATCCTCTCTGGGATAGGCGTTCCGCTAGTGGAACAACTTCCGGTGAAACTGGAGGGCGCGCAATTCAAATATATAATCATACAAATTATGGATATTAAACATTTAGGTACATACAAGTGTCTTATATTGGTTAAAAGCTTAAATTCTTGTTAATCTAACTGCACTGCCTGACTTAAAATAGGCTTTACAGTGAAAGCATGCCATGTGATTGTTTGAGGACGGCACCCCACATCAAAATATTTTTACACCAGCACAGGTTTCATACATTCGCATAAAACGATTAAATATTCACTTACTTTTTGAAAATCTTCCTCTGATTTGTCATCCAAAGGGTCCCAGCTACAACATGTAGTGTCGTTCCATTAGATAAAATCCTTCTTTATGTCCCAAAAAGTCTGTTTAGTTGGCGCCATCGATTTGAGTAATCCACTTGTTCAACATGCAGAGAAAGGAATCCAAAAAGCTACCTCTAAACTTTGTTAAAACAGGTCAAAATACATTTCTATTTAATCCTCAGGTACCCTAAAATGTAATTAAACTATAATATTTCATACGGAAAGAAGTATGTTCAATAGGAAAATGATATTAGCAGGTGCTCGTCCTCTTCGTCGCTCGCACAGACTGATTACCAAGTCTGTATCCCAATACTAAAACTCATAATTCTTCCTCGTTTGGGAAGAAACAAGCCTGAAACTACTGACATCCAGTGGAAGCCATAGGAATTGCATACTGGGAGCTGGATTACATTTTTTCCCTATACGTTCTAATGGAAGAGCATGGGCTCTCAATTTTTTTTTATTTCCGGTTGGTTTTTCTTTGGATTTTCTCCTACCGTATCTATTGTGTTATAGTCTCCTACATAATTTTAACATTTCTACAAATGTCAGCGTTTCCTTTCCAATGGTACCAATTATATGCATATCCTGGCTTCAGGGCCTGAACAATAGGCAGTTTACTTTGGGCACGTCAGTCAGACAGGAAGTGGAGAAAATAGGGGCCTAGCCTTATGATATACTAGGCGGTGTCAGAGGAAGGCCCAAAAATTGTCAAAGACTCCAAAGTCACCCAAGACATAGACTGTTCTCTCTGCTGCCGCACAGCAAGGGGTACCAGATCGCCAAGTCTAGTTCCAAAAGGCTCTTTAACAGCTTCTTTCCCCAAGCCATAAGACTGCTGAACAATTAATCAAATAGCCACCCGGACTATCTACATTGACACACCCATCCCCTTTGTTTTTACACTGCTGCTACTCGCTGTTTATTATCACTTTACCCCTACCTACATGTACAAATTACCTTGACTAACCTGTAACCCCGCACATTGACTCGGTACCATTACCCCTTGTATATAGGCTCGTTATTGTTATTTTATTGTGTTACTTTTTATTTTTACTTTCGTTTATTTACACCTGTTGTATTCGGCGCATGTGACAAATAAAATGTTGATCCTCTTGAACTTCCTCTTTTGAATATTCATGGGTTCTGCAAGGTTGCTTTAAATCCAGGTCATTACCTGATTCTATTTTGTTTACAGACATCTCTTCAAAGTGCTTATGATGATTATACGATTCCTCTTATGTAGTTCATGCTAAATGTGAGATGATGACATATGTTATTCATCTCTTTCGTGTAACACTGTTACTCCTGTCAGTTGATGATGGTTGATATACCACTGGGCAAAAACTGGTTGAATCAACATTGTTTCCACATCATTTCAACCCAAAAAACTATGTGATGACGTTGAATCAACATGGAAAACTGATTGAATTTGCAAAAACTCATCGAAGTAAGGTCATTTTGTCTTTTTTTCACCCAACGTTTAACCTAAATCCATTGACATGGCAACAGTTTTTGTTGATTGGACGTTGAATACACGTTAGTTGACAACTCAACCAAATGTAAATCAAAACTATATGTTAAACTGATGTCTGTGCCCATTGGGAGGCTTTAATGTTTAAAGCAGTCGTCCGCCATCTGTAGTTGGTCCTCAGCCACCTTCCCCTGTTTATGTTATTATGGAGATACAGTAATAGCAACAATATCTTCCTTGTGGGTTTAGATAATTACATTTTAACATAGTATCACCTGAAATTGACAGTATAGTCCTACTGTACCACACTAGTACCACTTTGGGAATTTAATTACTATATAAACTATACATGATGTTGTAAAATGTCATAAAGTGAAGACTAGAGTTCATCCCATACTCACAAATCTGTTTTCCTCCATCTATCCCATTTTGGGAAGGTATATTTTGGGGTCTGTGTCCCAAATGGCACCCTGTTCCCTCTATAGTGCACTACTGTTGAGAGCCAGGGCTCTGGTCAAAAGTAGTGCACTATACACTGAGTGTACAAAACATTTAGAACACTTGCTCTTTCCATGACAGACTGACTACAACTACATTTTAGGAAGGTGTTCTTAATGTTTTGTACACTCAGTGTATCCGGAATAGGGTGCCATTTGGGAGGCACACTTGTAGTCGCTGGCTCTGAGTAAAGAAAGCAGAAAGCTGAAAATGTCTGGGTGTCAGCTGGTGTTTCACTTTCAGCAACAACACATCCAGGCCCAGGCCCAGGCCCAGGCCCTCCCTACATACTTTCCTTTGAAAGATTCAAGAGCCATTCAAGAGGTGTGTAATTAGCTAGAGTTTAATTAAAGACCAATTTGAAATGGGCGACTGAAAGGCAAATTAAAAAGGCTTATAAAACAGAAATGAAATGCTTAACAAGCTCAATATCACTCTTCAACAACATTATTTAAATGGCAGAGTTTTTACAGTTAGAATGTTTACAGTTTTGTGGGTTCCGAGTTACTACACTGTTGTGATAAAACTGATGCTATATTTAAAATATGAGACCAAAAATATTTTATAACATGTCAAAAGCTTTCTTTCTCCTACTGTGAGAATAATTTTGACACAGTTGTCAAATACTACAACAAATTGAATTGCTGCAAATGTAAAAAATGTGATTGAAATTTACTTAGACAATGCAATCTGCTGGAGCAGGCATGTAGAAAGAGCCACTAGTTTAAATCAAACACTGTACATGTGCCCAAGGAGTCTCTAACCTCACTATGGCTGTTGGGTATTTATAGCATTGAAGTATATTAAAATAGGGGTGAAAGTAGAATTCATTTATTTGTGGTACGGGAGCTCCTATATGTGCCTAATCATAGAATCCCTATTAGTTCAATATGATCTCTGTGGGCCTAGTCGTAATTTGTCATTTAACTTTTAAAATGTACTACCTTTGATTGTCAAACAATCACTTCTAAGGACTCCTTTACTAGGCTACCTGCGCATGTTCATCCACTCGCAACATATTACCAACCTCCAAACAGTGGTGAATGGAAAGAGACTTCTGTTACACAAAACACCACAAAGTGTAATGACATTTGGCGATAGTCATTGGGCCAGAATTTATGCATCCACTGCTGTCAGCGCTTTGGCCACTCATCTCTGCCTTGGCAAAATGTCAGTGTTCTTGTGGAACCACATCGCATTTTGGAGCGTAGACTATACCACCCGTTTTCCAAGTCCATTTGCACATTTGTCATGCCTCTGACTTGTAATAATGATAAAAAGTGGTCTAATTGTCTACAGTTTTCTTGACATTTTGTTTTCATTATTGTGATAGGCTCATGTTTTACCGGTACGGCGTACCCCCACTATTTATTTTGCCAGGACGCCATACCAGACTGTACCGCCTTACTTTCACCCTGGGTATAAAAGAACTAGAGACTGCGTCCAAGATGGCCAACTGTTGTTTTCAACATAATGTATTCACGTTCGCATAAACCGTTTAGAGGTTCCTGCAATCTTTCTTACTGGGATTACTACGTTTGCGCACTAGCACTCAGTGCGCACTGGACAGACAGCAGTGTTACATGAACATGCTCCTGGAACTCACTTGAAGGAGAGGCCAGCAGGCCACAGCCAGCCCGGTTCCTGTCAAAGATAGAGTGGGCTGTCATCACTCCATGTACTGGGCAGGCTCTGAACTGGGCGCCACTGGGGAGCGTACGTTCAGAGACATGTAGTGATTGGTTTTTGGTGTCCTGGGACAGGGCAAGTCTTTGCCCAAATCTCTTGAAATGAATCATTTGACAAAAAAACTACATATTGAACCTAAAATTATGAATTCATTCTGAAGAATGGCTGCCTGTTCAATAGAGAGAAGTACAGTTCTGCAACACAGAGCCAGTCAATGTGCAGATCATGGCCGTTTCCCCTCAGTTTTACATCAGAATTTATTTGAATCTAATCTCTCAACTCATTAAGAGTGGTGTAAATGTGAAACAGATCCGCCCAATCATGAAATTATACAGTTGAAGTAGGAAGTTTACATACACATTAGCCAAATACATTTAAACTCAGTTTTTCACAATTCCTGACATTTAATCCTAATAAAAATTCACTGTCTTAGGTCAGTTAGGATCACCACTTTATTTTAAGAATGTGAAATGTCAGAATAATAGTAGAGACAATGATTTATTTCAGCTTTTATTTCTTTCATTACATTCTCAGTGGGTCAGAACTTTACATACACTCAATTGGCATTTGGTTGCATTGCCTTTAAATTGTTTAACTTGGGTCAGACATTTCGGGTTGCCTTCCACAAGCTTCCCACAAAAAGTTGGGTGAATTTTGGCCCATTCCTGCTGACAGAGCTGGTGTAACTAAGTCAGGTTTGTAGGCCTCCTTGCTCGCACACACATTTTCAGTTCTGCCCACACATTTTCTATGGGATTGAGGTTAGGGCTTTGTGATGGCCACTCCAATACCTTGACTTGACTCCTTAAGCCATTTTGCCACAATTTTGGAAGTATGCTTGTGGTCATTGTCCATTTGTAAGACGCATTTTTGACCAAGCTTTAACTTCCTGACTGATGTCTTGTTATGTTGCTTCAATATATCCACATAATTTTCCTCCCTCATGATGCCATCTATTTTGTGAAGTGCACCAGTCCCTCCTGTAGCAACGCACCCCCACAACATGATGCTGCCACCCCCGTGCTTCACGGTTGGGATGGTGTTCTTCGGCTTGCAAGCCTCCCCCTTTTTCCTCCAAACATAACGATGGTCATTTTGGCCAAAGGACATTTCTCCAAAAAGTACGATCTTTGTCCCCATGTGCAGTTGCAAACCGTAGTCTGGCTTTTTTATGGCGGTTTTGTCGATATAGGACTCATTTTTATTGTGGATATAGATACTTTTGTACCTGTTTCCTCCAGCATCTTCACAAGGTTCTTTGCTGTTGTTCTGGGATTGATTTGCACTTTTCACACCAAAGTATGTTCATCTCTAGGAGACAGAACTCATCTCCTTCCTGAGCGGTGTGACGGCTGCGTGGTCCCATGGTGTTTATACTTGCATACTATTGTTTGCACAGATGAACATGGTACCTTCAGGCTTTTGGAAATTGCTCCCAAGGATGAACCAGACTTGTGGAGGTCTACAAATTTTATTCTGCGGTCTTGGTTGATTTATTTTTATTTTCCCACGATGTCAAGCAAAGAGGCACTGAGTTTGAAGGTAGGCCTTGAAATATATCCACAGGTACACCTCCAATTGACTCAAATGATGTCAATTAGCCTTTCAGAAGCTTCTAAATCCATGTCGTAATTTTCTGGAATTTTCCAAGCTATTTAAAGGCACAGTCAACTTAGTGTATATAAACTTCTGACCCACTGGAATTGTGACACAGTGAATTATAAGTGAAATAATCTGTCTGTAAACAATTGTTGGAAAAATTACTTGTGTCATGCACAAAGTAGATTTCCTAACCAACTTGCCGAAACTATAGTTTGTTAACAAGAAATTTGTGGAGTGGTTGAAAAACGAGTTTTAATGACTCCAACCTAAGTGTATGTAAACTTCCGACTTCAAATGTATGTGCCATATGGACATCAGTCTAAATGTAAGAATATTGAATGATGTTTCTTCCTGGCATAATAATATCTGACCTGAAAAAATATGTTTGGTAAACAGTTGTTAAGATTTGAATTGTGTAGCGCCTAACTAAATACAAATTATATTTAGTGTATCACAACTTTCAGCAAATGATAAAAACATGATTACCATCTGTTTTTTGAAGAGGTCATTGCTAAACCTTTTGATGAGGAACCAGAGCCGTTTAATACCTCTAGCAGATGTTGTGGTATACTCAACTGGGAAGACTTTGGCAAAGGCAATTCTAAGAACTTTTTATCCTCTTGGAAAAACAGCTTTCTTTTTAACCTGGGTGACAGATCTATTGTTGAAGCCAATGCGTATACAAACTCTCCCTCTGTGCACATTTGTCATTAGGGCTGGGAATTGCCAGAAACCTCACTATATTATTACGATACTTAGGTGCCAATACGCTATGTATTGCGATTCTCACGATTCTATATGTATTGCGATTTGATACTGCGATTCAGAGAGATGAGAGAGCATGAGAAAACAAGTTTTGATCAGTCAGGGAAATTAAAGGGCTCACCATTTAAAAAGAATATGGAGAACAAGCTATAGGATGACAAACACCAGAGTTTTGGCGAGGTACAACCGGCTAGTGCTAGATAACGCTACTGCATATATACACTACACTACAAAGTATGTGGACAGCTGCTCGTCGAACATATCATTCCAAAATAATGGTCATTAAAATGGAGTTGTTCCCCTCTTTGCTGTTACAACAGCCTCCACTCTTCTGGGAAGGCTTTCTACTAGATGTTGGAACATTGCTTCCATTCAGCCACAAGAGCATTAGTGAGGTCGGGCACTGATGTTGGGCTTTTAGGCTTGGCTTGCAGCCGGCGTTCCAATACATTCTAAAGGTGTTCGATGGGGTTGAGGTCAGGACTCTGTGCCGGCCAGTCAATTCTTCCACACTGATCTCGACAAATCATTTCTGTATGGACCTCACTTTGTGCACATGGGCATTGTCATGCTGAAACAGGAAAGGACCTTCCCTGTTACAACTAAGTTGGAAGCACAGAATCATCATCACAGGATGTCATTGTATGCTGTAGTGTTAAGATTTCCCTTCACTGGAACTAAGGGGCCTAGCCCGAACCACGAAAAACAGTCCCAGACCATTATTCCTCCTCGTCCAAACTTTACAGTTGGCTCTATGAATTGGGGCAGGTAGTTTTCTCCTGGCACCTGCCAATCCTAGATTAGTCTGTTGGACTGCCAGATGGTGAAGCGTGATTCATCACTCCAGAGTTGAATCATCACTCCAACGGCGGCGAGCTTTACATCACTCCAGCCGATGCTTGGAATTGAGCATGGTGATCTTAGGATTGTGTGCAGCTGCTTGGCCATGGAAAACCATTTCATGAAGCTCCCGACGAACAGTATTTTTCTGACGTTGTTTCCAGAGGCAGTTTTTATGCATTACGCACTTCAGCGGTCCCATTCTGTGAGCTTGTGTGGCCTACCATTTCGCCGGCTGAGCTGTTGTTGCTCCTAGACGTTTCCACTTCAAAATAAAAGCACTTACAGTTGACCGAGGCAGCTTTAGCAGGGCATAAATTTGCCGAACTGACTTGCTGGAAAGGTTGCATCCTATGATGATGCCATCCCGGAGCCTGTAGTGATGATCCATGGCACGAAGCCTCCAGTGATAATCCATGGCCCGGAGCCTCCAGTGATAATCCATGGCAAGAAGCCTGTAGGGATGATCCATGGCCCGGAGCCTGTAGGGATGATCCATGGCATGAAGCCTCCAGTGATAATCCATGGCCCGGAGCCTCCAGTGATGATCCATGGGATGGAGCCTGCAGCGATGATCCCCAGTCCGGAACCTCCTGAGACGGCCCGCAGTCCAGAACCTCCAGTGGCGGTCCGCAGTCCAGAACCTCCGGTGATGATCCACGGTCCGGGTCCTTCGGTAACAATCCAGGGTCCGGTGACACAAAGCGGAGGGATCAGCGGGCGGAGCGGGGGTTACGCCCCGAACCGGAGCCGCCTTCTCTGCTGTAGGATCCGCGGGATGAGAAGGTTCTTCGTACTGCACCAGAGCCGCCATAGACATTAGCCACCCACCCTAACCCTCCCTTTTTTTGTTTTTGTTTTTGATTTTGTTTTAGGTGCATTCAGAGTCCTCACCTTTGGGGGGGGGGGGGGGGGGGTACTGTCACGTCCTGACCATAAAAAGCAGTTATTTTCTATGGTAGAGTAGGTCAGGGCATGACAGGGTTTTTTTCTAGTTTAGATTTTCTATGTTGTTATGTTCTAGTTTTGTATTTCTATGTTGGGTTTCATTTGGGATGATCTCCAATTAGAGGCAGCTGGTCATCATTGTCTCTAATTGGAGATCATACTTAAGTAGGTGTTTTTCCCACCTGGGTTTGTGGGAGATTGATTGTGAGTAAGTGTATGTTGTAACTCTTCGTCATGATTTGTTGTTTTTGTTCATTCAGTTTATTTGTATGTATTGCATAGTTTCACAGTTTAATAAAGAAAATGTGGAACGATACACACGCTGCGCTTTCGTCCGCTCCTTCATCCTACGACAACCGTGATATATCCTACACATACGATATATACACTGAGTGTACAAAACATTATGACATAGACTGACCAGGTGAATCCAGGTGAAAGCTATGATCCCTTATTGGTGTCACTTGTCAAATCAACTTCAATCAGAGTAGATGATGGGGAGGAGACAGGTAAAAAATATTTTTTAAGCCGTGAGATAATTGAGACATGGATTGTGTATGTGTGCCATTCAGAGGGGGAATGGGCAAGATACAAGATTTAAGTGCCTGTAATCGGCCTGTGTGTAGCTGGTGTAGAGAGTCAGGCGCAGGACAGCAGATATGAGTAATCAACGTATTTACTCAAGTAATTCACAAAATACAACACAATATACCGAGCCCACAATAACGGACCGTATACAAGACAAACAATTACTCACAAACAAACATGGGGGAACAAAGGGTTAAATAATGAACAAGTAATTGGGGGATTGAAACCAGGTGTGTAAGACAAAGACAAAACAAATGGAAAATGAAAAGTGGATCGGCGATGGCGAGAAGGCCGGTGACGTTGACCGCCGAACGCCGCCCGAGCAAGGAGAGGGACCGACTTCGGCGGAAGTCGTGACAGTGCCTTTGAGCGGGTTATGGTAGTAGGTGCCAGGCCAGGCGCACTGGTGTCAAGAACTGCAACGCTGCTGGGTTTTTCACACTCAACAGTTTCCCTTGTGTATCAAGAATTGTCCACCACCCAAAGGACATCCAGCCAACTTGACACAACTGGGCCAGCAGTCAACATGGGCCAGCATCCCTGTGAAACACTTTCGACACCTTGCGGAGTCCATTAGGAAGGTGTTCTTAATGTTTTGTACACTCAGTGTATATCTATTTGGAGTCAAATATTGATATAATATCAACTGAAAATAATATTGCGATATGTAACTGTATACATTTTTTCCCCATCACTATTTGTCATACTATGTAACAACTATGTAATAAAAAGGTCAATTGTTTGCAATTCCTTTTTCTTTTATTTTTTGTTTGTTTATTAATGTCATCACTATCAGGTGGCGTTACTGTTGGTTTGGTTGAAGCTTTGAGCCATAACTGGGTCCCTCTTTTCCTGCACACGTTTACACAATTACACCCCCACCATGCACATCCACCATGCACATCCATGGAAGAGAAGCATATCAACCCCACCCCCCCATAGCCTCTCCCCAAAAAACACACTCACCCCAGCAACATCTGTCTGACTGTCTCTAGTCTTTCTCTGCAGGATGTGTGCAGACCATCAGCCTGCTTCATACCCCATTATAAGGAAGAGCATTGCACAGAAACATGTTTCCTCTAATTGAACTGGATCGAACAAGAAAGTTGCTCTTTCCACGAAGAGATGTGTGGGTGGTTGATAATTCCCGAGTTTCTACCTCTTTAAAAAGAAGCAGAAGCCTCCTCCTTTCTCTAAAGAAGCTTTCTGTGTGACCTTGTTTCCTTGGAGTTAAAAAACGGGAGAGAGAGAGCAGAGAGGAGGAGGGTAAAGAGAGGGAGGAGGGGAGCAGGCTGGGTAGGGGTAGGGAGGAGGGGAGATGGGGTAACTTCAAAAACCCACATCAAAAGGAATAAATAATTGTTTCTGCTGGTTTTGTTGTTGTGATACGGATCGGCAAAGCAGCGAGTGGCGAGCAGGAAGCTTTGATTTGAGGCAGCCTTCCTGGAGAGGGGTTCCTTCTGTTGGCGGCTGAGTGGAGGAGAGAGCGGGGGCCCTACTGATTAAACTCCTGTTTGTTTTAATCTTCCCTCTGCCCCAGGGGAGGCCCACAGAGAGGCAGAGAGCCTGCTGAGGGGAGACGCAGCGCAACGCTGGGCTCCAGAGGCCCACGCCCTCTCCTCTCCACCAGCGTCCTGGAAGAGGGAGAGAGCTAGGTGACGTGTGCTGCATCACAGTGTAAAGAGGGAAAAGGGGGTTAGTGGATGACTAAGAATAGGGTGTTCACAGTGGACAGTGGGGGGTTGAGTGGGTTTGGGGTTAGAGAGAGATTGCAACAGTGAAAGCTTATGAGCTTGTTTTCAACTGTAATTTCATTGCTTGATTGTCAGATGTTGCGTCCACAATGATATTGCCCAAACATCTGTCTGGTTGTCTATTGACTGATGTTCTCCAGGCCTCTGGTCTATCATGTTTGTACAATATGTCTTTGTTTCCCCACTTCCATATGCACAGCAAGATACATTCCTCTTTAAAAATGGCCTAGGCCTTGAGGTCTCCAAATAGCATTGTGCAGTAGGCCTATAAGCGTTTTGCTAAACATTGATGACAAGATGGCGCTGGCAGACACGGTCGCCCTGTTGCTAGTTCCTAGCCAACTTTGCAGTCTTGTTTATTTTAGAGTAATTTTTACTTTATTTGCTTTGACTCTTATTATTGATATTGATCAGTGGCGGCCGCTGATTGGCTGAATGCACAGGGCGCGAGGTGTTTGGAGTTGTTACCAAAGCAGCATGACAGAAATATGATGCCAAGTTTTTAAACTACTGGAAGTTTCTTTGAGAATATATATATGTGATCTGTGCACTTAAATAAAAGCATAAATATACCTATTTCACTAATGACCACTGCTGCACATGCTGCCACTGTTTTGAACAGATTAGATTATACTATTTAGAACGAGCAGCCAGGTCAAGAACGAATGAGTGCACCAGGAAGAACGCGACAAGCATGCAGATGCAATAAGTGGAAACACATTATCTAACTGGGGATAGCTAGCTAACATAATGTCAAAAGCATGATGCGCTAGCCAGTTAACTTTTCATTTTGAAATAACTTTATATTTCTGAGTCAGTCAGATATTAGACTTGAAAGACTTGAAATTGGCATGGGAGATAAATAGCTAGCAAGCTACCAGCTAGCTATAGCTACAGTGGCTAGCTGCTTATCAAAGGCAGATAACTTTAACAAAAAATCAACCAAACAATTTCTCACTGTTTCTCAAAATTACTGTAGCTGGCTAATTCATGCTCTGTGATACACCCAGTTTTATGCTGTTTTAGTCCACACAACATGTCGCCCTGTCACCTAGCTACAGTAGAATCTGATAAACAACATGGGGGAAAACAATAAGCCACCGTCATGCTTTTTTGTCCTACCAGTTCCGCCATGAGATCTAGTGTGCTAGCAGTGCTCTCTCATAGCAAATAGCTGGCAAAACAATCCAAGTAATGTTCGCATGCCTATGTGCCCGTGGAGGTGGAGCTTCTGCTGCTGGCAGTCACTGAGGGGCAGAGTAGTAAGTAACTGAACAGCTTGTTTTGAACAGTATATTTTTGAAACAGGAAAATGTAGACATTTAACACATCTTTACCAATCACAAGTGGGGCGCCGCCCCTAACGTCCTAATGGGCGGGCCGCCACTGATATTGATTATTGTACTGCAATGTTGAGGGAGCTAGTGCACAAGCATTTCGCTGCACCTTTTATACCTGCTGTAAACTGTGTATGTGACAAATACAATTTTCTTTTACACAACACTGTTTTGACTGCCCTCTCTGTTTCTACTCCCATCCTCCCTTTTGCAGCCACCCACGTGGTAGCTAACTGTGCACGGCAGTGGCGGTCGGTGCCATTTAAGATGAGGGAGAATGTTTTAAAAACATTTTTTTATGAGCATTGCCTTATTTCTTTTATAGCATATTGGATGACTGTATATTCCATTCACCCAGCTCAATGTAACATCGATGGGTTTAGGCTACTACATGATACTCAAATTTCCCCTATACCCAGCATGAGGTTGCTACAACCTAACCTATGAATTAAAGTTTACAATGTAGCTGCTTAGGTTGAGAGAATTTTGAGAAATCAAGGTGACAGACAGTGACACATTCAATACTGCCTTGCACACTCTTGCCTGCATCTAGCTGATCTAGGGTGTAATCATTTGTCCAACAGTTGCAAATGAGACTTTCTACTGGACAAATTCAGGTATGTTTATCCCCGTTTCGTTCTGTTTGCTTTTGTTTAAGAAACGTTTTCAACAGAATTGGCAGAATGAATACTTTCACAGCAGCCATATAAAAACAGCACGTTGATAAACTATACATTGATAACCAGTTGTTCAGAGACACAAAGACTACTCCATGGTTATTTTAAAAATTACAAAGTTCTCATAGATGAGGAAAATAATGAAACACAATTCTAGCCCGGTTATGGATTGTAACAATATGTCACGACTACTGCCGAGGGCGGTTACATTTACATTTACATTTAAGTCATTTAGCAGACGCTCTTATCCAGAGCGACTTAAATGGTAGCTAACTACTTGGCAGGGTTCCTCTCCCTGTTCGGGTGGCGCTCGGCGGTCGTCGTCACCGGCCTACTAGCTGCCATCGATCCCTTTTTCGTTTTTCTGTTATGTCTTTATGAGTTACACCTGTTTCCCATTAGTAATTACTTTTATTATTTAAGCCCGCCTCTCCACCTGTTCTGTGTGCGGGCTTGTTCCATGTTGTCACTTTGTATGTTTTGTGGTACATGTATTTTGGACTTCGGGGTTATTGTTTCGCCCTGTTGTGTTTGGACATATTTCCTCGGTTTTCAGTACTTATTAAATTACATATTGTACCAAACATTTTCCTGCTTCCTGCGCCTGACTCCACACCCACGAAGCCCAAAGTGTTACACAATACAATAAAAAAAATAGCTTTTGTATATATCTTCACATATAACTAATTGGAACACACAAGCACTAATTCAACATGGTGAAGATAAAAACTAAGTAAACAGAAGGCACAGTATGTGTGGATGGTGGGTATGTGTTTATCATTTTATTTTATTTGTTATGTTTGGGAAAGTTGAGTGAGTGAGTAATGAAATGGTTGCATATCCCAGAACCAATGTATTGCTGTGAGCCGGGGTATGAGAGGGCATTCAATGTTGTTCAGATGATGGATATACTTTTATAATGAATTATATGTCTTATTTATTTCTTTCTTGTCCTATCATGGTGGAACAGTTTTAAAATAAATTATACATTTAATTTATTTATTGTCCTATCATGGGGAACTACATTTTTAAAATAAATTATATCTAATTATTTATTTATGATCCTAATTTAATGGTACGGTCAACAACCCTATACCCTAGACACCCACCTGAATGACCCAGATACTAAGGAGAAGTCGCTAACTGTTTTATGTGCCTGCTGTAAGCGGTCTCTATGCAGCCAAAATGCGGTCAGAGACCAAGAGCAGCACTGCCCCCTCAAGATTCTGAGCCCGCTTGGCAGGGTTGGTCCTGCAAAGCCAAAGCCCCCTAAAGGGAGAGCATACTACACAAGGAAATTCTCAAAGCTGCTAATGAGAACCTTGACGACCTTGTATCTAGCCGGTGGGGATTCCGGTGGGGTGCTCCCACCCAGGCAGTGGCAATGCTGGCAACACTAGCTGCAGTAACCCATGGGGAGGGGGTCACACTCGAACATTCAGAGAGGGGGTATATTATTGCGACCCTGGTGGCACAAAATCAAAAGTCTGACTGCATGGAGATGCTTGGGAATATGGTCAATACGGGTGACCGTATTGTGGGTGTTTCAGGGAAAAGGTGTATATTTGACCTCCATCATCTAGGATGTGACAATGGTTAATTGTCACGTCCTGACCATAGTAAGATGCTATTTTCGATGGTAGAGTAGGTCAGGGCGTGACAGGGGGTGTTTTGTGTTTTTCTATGTTTTCTATATCTATGTTTAGTTCTAGTTTTCTATTTCTATGTTGTTGTTTTTTGGGATGATCTCCAATTAGAGGCAGCTGGTCCTCGTTGTCTCTAATTGGCGATCATACTTAAGTAGGGTTTTTTTTTTCCACCTGTGTTTGTGGGTAGTTATTTTCTGTTTAGTTATCTGTTACCTGACAGAACTGTTGGCTGTTTGTTTGTTATTTTGTCTTTAGTATTCTGAGTTAAAATAAATATTCACAATGAGCACTCAACACGCTACACCTTGGTCCCCTCTCTACGGCAGCCGTTACATTAATAAAATCTCTCAATTTCTGCCCATTTTTTTTGCGCGGTCTTGCAGGCTTCTAATGCAACTGTAAATGCATTTGTAAATCAAGACCTTTCTTGAGTTGGGCTCTGGGATGGTGCAACTGTTGAGAATGTGAGCTTACTGGTGTGGGGGGAAAGGGTTGAGTGTGTGTGGGTGTATGTGTGTATCCCACAACTGTTGCGAAGGAGTAAAAGATATTAGGGACAATGGAGGATGATCCATAGCTATATATAATACAAATCGAGGTGAGGGCGATGGAAATGCATTTGGTAATTGATTTACTTCAATTCGGTAAATGGCACTGTGTGCTCTTTTCGAAGGATGGATCCCAGTCTGTTCAGGGCTATGGGATACGGAGGATTGGGGATGGTCTGCCGGGCATTGGGATGACAACCCAACTAGGGATGAGGAAGGCTTTTAGCGGGTGGAATAGTAGGGACCAATTGGAGGTTTACTTAGAAGCAATGCAAATATCATGGTACAGCTATATAGACTCTCAATCATCATGTTACTTTTTAATGGTACGTTTACAAACATATATTTTCATAAATAGAATTTAAAGTTGTGTCTCATTATGTGGTGAAATAAGTATAGCCAGTTACAATTGTAATGGCCTAGCAGATAATAAGAAAAGACGGTCAGTATTTACCTGGTTAAAAGAGAAGGAATATAATATATATTGTTTACAGGAAACCCATTCAACAATTTTATATGAAGTTTTGTGGAAAAAGAACTGGGGGGGGGTGCGAAATATATTTCTCTCATGGACAAAGAAACTCAAAAGGGGTGATGGTTTTAATTAACAGTAATTTTGATCCAAATGTGCAAATTGTCCAAACAACTGGACCGGAAAGGAAATCACACTACAAACTATCACCCTCAGGCACTTAAGGAAATCATAAATGTCATGGATATACTGGAATTAGTGGGTATATGGAGACTTAAATACCCTGACCTAGTGAGATATACATGGCGGAGGCTTAATCAAGCTAGTCGTCTTGACTACTTTCTTATGCCATTCTCTCTGGCACGAAAAGTGAAAAAAGTGTTGATAGGGGACAGAATGCGGTCGGATCATCACATAATTGGCATATATATTACTCTTACAGAATTGTCACGTGGGCAAGGATATTGGAAATTTAATCAAAGCCAACTAGATGATAAATTGTTTAGAACTAGGACAGAAGAATTTATTACTGACTTTTTCAGACATAACATAGGTACAGCAGATCCCCTTATTTACATTTACATTTTAGTCATTTAGCAGACGCTCTTATCCAGAGCGACTTACAGTAGTGAATGCATACGTTTTTTTTTGTTCTGTGCTGGCCCCCCCGTGGGAATCGAACCCACAACCCTGTTGTTGCAAACACCATGCTCTACCAACTGAGCTACAGGGAAGGCCTTATTGTATGGGACACTTTTAAGTGTGCCTTTAGAGGCCATGCAATTCAGTACTCATCTATAAAACAACAGCAATTTAGATCAAAAGAGTCCATATTAACAAAGGAAATTGAAGGACTAACAGTACAGTTAGATAGCAATAAAAATGGTACCATAGAGGCACAGAATAAGTTAGAGGAAAAACAAAAAGAAATGGAGGAACTTATTCAAGAAAGATCCAGTGTAATATATTATAAAAATAAAGCGAACTGGATGGAATATGGGGAAAAATGCACCAAAATCTTTTTCAATCTTCAATATAGAAATGCTCCCCCAAAAAATGTATTCAAACTTGTTACAAATGATGGAGTCACGCATGATTCACTAAATTATTTTTTGAAAGAGGAAGTAAAGTACTTTAAGAATATGTTTTCGTTTCAGGCTCCTCCATCTCCACTAACTGAAACTAATTGTATGGATTTGTTTCCTAATAATAATGTAAAATTAACATCTGTACAGAAAGACTCATGTGAAGGCCAAATTACAGAGGAGGAACTGCTTGATGCAATTGGGGCCTTTAAGGATGGGAAAACTACAGGGCTGGATGGCATACCAGTGGAAGTATACAACGCTTTTTTTGATATACTCAAAGGACCATTATTAGCATGTTTTAACCACTCCTATATAAATGGTAGATTATCAGACACGCAACAAGAAGGTCTGATATCATTATTACTGAAACAGGACCCAAATGGTATATATAAAGATCCAGTCCATTTAAAAAATTGGAGACCTCTTACACTTCAGTGTTGTGATGCAAAAATCCTAGAAAAATGCTTGGCTCATAGACTTAAAAAAGTATTGTCAGATATTATTCATCCTAATCAGACAGGTTTTTTACATGGACGATACATTGGAGATAATATAAGACAAGTACTGGAAACAATAGAATACTATGAAATATTGGGGACACCAGGCCTGGTTTTCATAGCTGATTTTGAAAAGGCTTTTGATAAAGTACGACTGGAGTTTATATATAAATGCCTAGAATATTTCAATTTTGGGGAATCTCTTATAAAATGGGTTAAAGTTATGTATAGTAACCCTTGGTGTAAAATAGTAAATAATGGCTACATCTCTGAAAGTTTTAAACTATCAGAGGAGTAAAACAAGGTTGTCCACTATCGGCATATTTATTTATTATTGCCATCGAAATGTTAGCTGTTAAGATTAGATCAAACAATAATATTAAGGGATTAGAAATCCGTGGCTTAAAAACGAAGGTGTCATTGTACGCCGATGATTCATGTTTTTTTTTTTCTTTCAAAACCACAATTAGAGTCTCTCCACGGCCTCATAGAGGATCTAGATACTTTTGCTATCCTCTCTGGATTAAAACCAAATTATGATATTACGTATTGGATCACAAAAAAATGCAAATTTTACATTACCATGTAGTTTACCAATTAAATGGTCTGACGGAGATGTGGACATACTCGGTATACAAATCCCAAAAGAAAGAAATGATCTCACTCCAATACATTTTTATAGAAAGTTAGCAAAAATAGATAAGATCTTGCTACCATGGAAAGGAAAATACCTATTTGTGGAAAAATCACCCTGATTAACTCTTTAGTCATATCACAGTTTACCTATTTGCTTATGGTTTTGCCTACACCTATGAACAAAGAATATTCTGATTTATTTGGAACGGCAAGCCAGATAAAATTAAAAAGGCCTATTTATATAACGAATATGAATTCGGGGGGCAGAAAGGATTAAATATTAAAGCATTAGACCTCTCACTAAAGGCATCAGTCATACCAAAGTTATACTTAAATCCAAACTGGTTTTCTAGTAAATTGGTACGAATGTCTCATCCTATGTTCAAGAAGGGCCTTTTTCCCTTTATTCAGATTACACCTGCCCACTTTCGGTTGTTTGAAAAGGAAATAATCTCCAAAATATCTTTATTTTTTAAACAAGCCTTAGAAAGTTGGTTGCAATTTCAGTTTAATCCACCTGAAAATACAGAACAAATAATACAACAAATATTGTGGTTAAATTCAAATATAGTAATTTATTAAAAAAACTGTATTTTTCTAAGAAATGTAATAAAAAAGGTATACTTTCTGTGAATGATATTAGAAATAGGACTGGTGGAATGATGTCACACATGCAGCTAATGCAGGAAATGTCTGCTCTATCCAAAATTACAACCAATTAATTGCAGCATTACCACAAAAATGGAAGAGGCAAGTAGAAGGGGAAAAAAGTAAAGAACTTGTATGTCGGCCCTGTATTAAAGAACATAAATGGTTAAAGAAAGTGTGATAAATGAAAATATATATCAATTTCATTTAAGGACCAAAAAACTGACAGCTGTGCCATATAAATTGCAAAATAGTTGGGAAGAGATTTTCGATGTACTCATTCCATGGCACATGGTTTATGAATTGATACGCAAAACAACGCCGGATTCAAAACTTCAAATTTTTCAATTTAAATTACTACACAAAATTCTTGCAACTAATAGAATGTTATATATATGGGGGATACAATCTTCCCAGCTCTGCAGATTCTGCTGTGCGGAGGCAGAATCCTTAGATAATTTATTTTGGTACTGTCCGTATGTAGCTCATTTTTGGTCACAGATCCAGGAATGGCTGAAGAATTGCAACATTTGCCTAGAACTAACGCTGCAGATAGCAATACTGGGTGATTTGAAAAGCCATAGTCAATCAATCAATAATATAATAATTATTTTAGCAAAAATGTTTATTTTTAATTTACAATCTGTAGAAGCTATGAGAATAAAGGTTCAATTGTTTTGTGAAGCATCACAGCACAGTTGAAAAATATATGACAAATAGAAATCCGAAATGGATGATGTTGAGAGATAGATGGGAGGGGTTGAATGGAGCTGAAGGGTGGGACTAATAACAAGATAAACCATGTAAAACATACGGGGTCTGTAAAATGTGTATAGGTTCAGAACTTTTGTGAAATAGCACAGTTACAAAGAGAAATCAAACTGGATGGACATCAGAAATAGAGGAAGGACTAAAAACAAACAAAAAATAACTATTGTAAAATAGGCTTTGTCTTTAAAATGTGTATGAGATGAATAAATTGAAGGTAAAAGCCGAAGTGTTTATTAGTTTACTCCAATTGGGGGATCGGTGGTAGTGTTTGCGGGGAATAATAATAAACGTATATTCTTTAAAAAAGTATGTATGTCAATATAGGTATGTGTATGTATATATGTGTATATGTATGCATGCGTGTATGGATATATATATTTACCCCAAAAATATATGGGGGATTGGAAATGATGCAGACAATTACATTGATGGAAGCAATATTCTTTCCGCAATATTAAGCTGATCCACCCCTAAAAAAAACCCTAACCCCCCCCCCCAAAAAAAACCAGCACAATCACTTTTCTCCTTGTATATATAATTCCTTCTCACAACTACTGTATCTACGAGCTCTCCTCCTCTCATCTTTTCTCTTCACTTGTAGACTTCAGTGCACAACACATCAGCTTATCTGTGACCAGGCGAAAAACCTTACCAAGCCAAACCTTCATATCATGACTGCTAGGCCGTCATTGTGAATAAGAATGTGTTCTTAAGCTAGCTAAGTGAAAGTGAAAGTTTTAAAAAATACAACCAAACATATACAGTCATGTGAAAAAGTATGTACACCCTCTGGATTATTTGTTTTTTTACATATTTTGGACACATGATATTTGAGCTAAATTCCCACCACATTCATTGATAAAGGTAACCCAATTTAACAAATCACACACACATTTTTTGGGGGTGAAAATGTTATGCAATTAAAATAAACACTAATCTATTTTCCTTATGCAGAAAAATGTATTATACCCCTACTTTCACCATCACAAAAATTGCTAAAATTAGAATCAGGTGCACCAAAACAGGTGCAAATGATTAGAAAATCATTAGAGAGAAACTTAGGAGGGTCCAGCCTGCCATAGAGATTAGAAACTTGGTATGGTTTGGTCTTAACCATATGGGTGTGTGGTAACACATCATGCCAAGATCAAAAGACCAAAAGACCTCAGAAGAAAGATTATTGATGCCCATGAGTCTGGGAGTGGTTACAAATCCATTTCCAAACAATTTGAAGTACATCATTCCACGGCTCATCTACAAATGGAGAAAATTCCAGACCACTGGCAATCTATTTAGGACAGATCGTCCCACCAAATTCAGCCCAAGAGCTGACCAGAAGATGCTCATATAAGTCTCTAAGAACCCCAGGGTGACATCAAGGGATCTACAGGCCTCTCTTGCCACAATAAATGTTGAAGTGCATGAGTCAACTGTCAGAAAGAGACAGCACAAACTTGCCCTACATGGGAGGTCAGAATGGAAGAAGCCTCTGCTCTCAAAAAAATGATATCAATACACGACTGATGTTTGCCAGACAACACCTGGGTAAAGACCAGAACTACTGGAACAATGTGCCCTGGACAGATGAGTCAAAGGTGGAGTTGTTTGCCCGCAATGTCAGATGCCATGTTTGGCGAAAACAAAACACTTCCTTTGAACAGAAGAACCTCATACCAACCGTAAAGTATGGAGGCGGTGGCAATATGGTTTGGGGCTGCTTTGCTGCCTCAGGGCCTGGCCAACTGCCATTATTGAGTCAACCATGAATTCTGTATTGCACCAGAGAATTCTTGAGGAGAATGTGAGGCCATCTGTCAAAAAGATGAAGCTGAACCGAACATGGATCTTGCAAAAGGACAATGATCCAAATCATAAAAGCAAAGCTACAACAGAATGGCTCAAAAATAAGAAATGGAGGTTTATGGAATGGCCGAGTCAAAGCCCAGATATCAATCCTATCGAAATGCTGTGGGGGGACTTGAAGCGGGCCGTGCATGCAAGAAACCCTCAAACAGGACACAGTTGAGGCAGTACTGTAAAGAAGAGCGGGCAAAAATTCCCCCCAGTCAATGTATGAGACTGATAGACAGTTACAAGAAATGGCTACGTGTAGTTATTTCAGCCAAAGGGGGCAACACAAGCTATTGAAGCTAGGGGTGTACTTATTTTTTCCGCACCATGGAATTTAATTTCTGTTGATTTTTGATGAATAAATGATTGCAAGGTATAATCTTTCAGTGTCATTTGTTAAATTAGGTTACCTTTATCTGTAAATCGTGTTGAAGTGAAGATTACATATCCATCTGTCCAAATATGTAAAAAAAAAAAAAAAGAACTCCAGGGGGTGTACTTACTTTTTCACATGACTGTATCTCCCTCTCTCTCTCTCTTGCTTCTCCTTAATTTTGGAAAAAAAATTCAAAACTGTTCAACTATTGTTTTTCTCTTTGAGTCAACTACACACCGCATTTTATGCACTGCAGTGCTAGCTATCTGTAGCTTCTGCTTTCAGTACTAGATTAATTATCTGATCCTTTGATTGGGTGGACAACATGTCAGTTCATGCTACAAGAGCTCTGATAAATTGGAGGACATCCTCTGGAAATTGTCATAATTACTGTGTAAATCTGGAAGGGGGTGAGAACCAAGAGCCTCCTAGGTTTTGTATTGAAGTCAATGTACCCAGAGGAGGACAGACGCTACCATGGTGCTAACCTACAGAGTGCTGCTGAGGCTACTGTAGGTCCTCTACTTCCTCCTCTGAGGAGCCTCCACTGGTGCGCGGGGGGGGGGTAGATGTGCGCCCTACCGACCGTCAGTCTGTGTAAAAGGGCAGGTTTATGAGCTGAGTTACCAGAGGTCAGGCTGTGTAAGACAACATAGCAGCAGGGGGCTACACATTGAATGTGTAGGGGAACAGGGCTCTCACATGCTAATCCCATCAGTTGGCCCCACTGTGCACACACTACATGTTAGCTGGAGTCACTCTGCCCCATGTAGCCCCCTCCTAGACATTTTTTTATTTTACTAGGCAAGTCAGTTAAGAACAAATTCTTATTTACAATGACAGCCTAGAAACAGTGGGTTAACAGCCTTATTCAGGGGAAGAACAACATTTACATTTACATTGTCAGCTCAGGGATTTGATCTAGCAACCTTTTGGTTACTGGTCCAACACTCTAACCACTAGGCTACCTGCCGCCCCACCTGCCGACAATGAGGGTTTACAATTCCAAAACATGAAGCAGAAGAGTGCACACTGTTTAAGATTTAAGGAGAAGAACATGGGACAAAGGGCTATAAACTATGTGCATTTATAGATCATCTGCTTGGCTTAACAATACCTGCAGTTGCCTCCCGAGTGGCGCAGCGGACGAATGAACAGAATCGCAGTGCTAGAGGCGTCACTACAGATTCGTGTTCCATCCCGGGCTGTGTTGCAGCCGGCTGCGACCGGGAGACCCATGAGGCGGCGCACAATTGGCTCAGCGTTGTCCGGGTTAGGGGAGGGTTTGGTTGGCCGGGATGCCCTTGTCCCATCGTGCTCTAGAGACTCCTTGTGGCGGCCGGGCGCATGCATGCTGACTTCGGTTGCCAGCTGTACGGTGTTCCCTCCGACACATTGGTGCGGCTGGCTTCCGGGTTAAGTGAGCAGTGTGTCAAGAAGCAGTGCTGGGTCATGTTTCGGAAGACGCATGGCTCTCGACCTTCGCCTCTCCCGAGTCCACACAAGAGTTTCAGCGATGGGACAAGACTGTAACTACCAATTGAGGAGAAAAGGGGGTAAAAAGTAAAAAAAAAAACAATACCTGCAGTTACCTGTAGAGTTTTTGCAAGTTTTTAACTCATGCAAGGTTCTAAACTGATGGCAAGCATATCTTTTGAACGTGACCATGCAAACAGTAGATATGCATGCATGCATGTCATATTTCTTCTCTGATTCCAATGGAAATACTTTATAGTATGAGTAAAAAAGTACTGTAGGAATGCTGAAGTAGTGCGCTGAATTTGCTGGACGGCACATTTTGTTGAAGTCCTTTTGTGGTAGTTCAAACATAATCGTCTCATCAGACCATTTTCAACTGTTTTCATTCTCTGAGAGTAAACAATCCCTCGTTCCATCCACCTCTCCACCAGGCAGCATGAACTATATAGCTCGTTATAGAGCTCACATCAAACGCCTCATCACCACCAACTGACGTTTCAAATTTTGAATTGATCGTACAAAACCTGTGGGCGTATGCACGCATTGGATTTGAGGAGAGCTTGGTATGTGCTGACATGAAGACAGATGTATATTTTAGAAGCCATTTCCCTGCTAAACTGCCTAGTGGCTGTGGGGATGACACAGATGAAATGAGAGCTGAGCTGCAGATCTTTTGGATATGTCTCTGGGGCTGCTGCTGTAAGTGGCGGGGACCCCTTCCCCCCGTCATCCCCCCATCCCTCCCCTCGTCCTTCCTCTCCGCACTCCCACCATCTCAGCAGAGGTTCTCTGAGCAGAACAGAGGCCCCACGCCAGGCCTCTGGGCAGGCAGCAGGGACACTAACGAGCTGTAATGATCCACAGCCCTGACTATCTCCTGTTCTGTGCTCTTCCAACTCATTCACACCAATACTCGCTTACACCAAGACCTACTCAGTACTTACACCAAGGCAAACAGAGCAGGCCTCAACACAGGGAGCCCACAGAATTCACAGCTTGTATCGGTAGGTCTGTCCATCTCACAGGGTTTTTTGGTCTAAGGATCACTGCCAGATCTAAACATGAGTCTTATCTCACACATGAAGGAGAAAGGGATAATTGGAAAAGGAGTTACTGTAAATTGGGTATTGAGGAAGATGGTAAGAATGTATTGATTGATCTTTTTATACTGCTACTGGAATAACATTGGATAATGTCTGCTTTGATATGATCAAGGTGTACTGCCGCCATGCTTCTCTCCCCCTCTCTCTCTGCCCTCACCCCCTATCCCATTACGTTGTGTTCTATCTCCTTCTCCTGCCCCATGTTCTTTCTCCCCCCTCTCTCTCTCACTCCCCCCATCCCCTCCTGCCTCCCTCTACTTCTCTCTGACCTCTATGCTTTTATTGGCCTGTCCATCCTCAGAGAGCTGAAGCCAGATGTGCGAGGGAGGGAGGCTGGAGAGAGAGATTGAAAGCCTGGGTAATTAAGAGCATGTGCCTCTTATCTCGATGGGCCAGAGTTGATGTTACCTAAGGAGAAAGGAGAAAGAGAGACGACCCTGACCCCCTACACACCACAGCACGCCACAAGGACCTGGAGGCCTGGGATGTCTGTGTGTGAAGAGCCTGAGACTGTACTGTCTGCACACAGCCCCCTCTCTCTGTGAAGTGCAAATCACTAGCCTTTCAACCATTAATGATGTGCAGTGGCCCAGCGTCAAAACCGTCAAAAGGAAAATCCTGCATAACCAGTCAGGTCATCCATTCTTCAGGGTATTGCACTGTGTGCTGTTGCCTTTGACAACGTCATAGCTGAGGACGCCCCTGAGAGCTTTTCATTCAAGCCCCGTCTTCAACATACAGATGTAGGAACTTAATTTGAGCCAGTTTACTACAGCAGGAAAACAACCCTGCAGCAACAGGAAATGTGAATTATTATGTGGACTATAATTCATTTGACATTTTTGTAGGGGTGATACATTTTTAATTAGGGCACATTAAGTTTGAAATGTCAAAGTGGAAATGACAAACTTTAGAAGCCTTTTTAAAACTCAAATACACTACACGTTTGCATTTCCTGCTATGCAGGAACATTCTCAGCAACAAAAGAGTGATCAAATTAAGATCCTACATCTGTTAACACACAGCCTTTCTCAGGCCCTTCCAATCAGTTACTTATAGTATTGTACATACTGTAGCCTACAGCTCAACTGTGCCATTCTGTGGGGAAATGGCAGAGGGAATCAGAGTGACATCCAGCCCTGCATGCCTCAGCATGACTCACTTTAAGAATAGCACAGCTGTCACATCAGTACTAAATGATTCTGAGGGTCACATACTAGTGAGTGGCACCAGCATCCCCTACAGCTGACAACAGGGCTTCTGCTGATGCTACTAGCTGATGGTGCTGATGCTAGTCTACGAACACTTTACCTCAATTCAAGAGACAGACTAACACTAGGTTTCATTAAAAAAAAAGAAGAACACAACTCAAGTATTATCTCTGAAGTAGGTTTCATTATAGATGTAGCCCGTTACAGTAGTTGTCTTGGTTGTTCAAACTGAACAGCTCCTCTGGGCATTGATTTCAATAGCCTGCCTACTCGAATACTGGCCATCTTCAGGGAGCTTTTCACAATTGCTATTGCGAGTATGGCAGGAAGTGCCTGTTGTGTTAACAAGTGGGATATCCTTTTAACTTTCAAAGTTAGTTACATAAACCTAGGATTGACCAGTATCCAACAACCTTCCAGGGTTGGCTTATTTATTTCACTGGGCCCTGTGTCTCATAGTGTCTGTGCTGCTGCCTTTCGAAGGACGAGGGCTTGTTGATGTCATCAGCGAGGCTCTACAGAAGTCATCAAACAGGCCATTTTCAGAGCATGTTCAAGCCTTGGCAAGTGGCCGATGTAACAGATTAAAAGATGACTACATCAAAGTTGTAGCAGCACATTGTTTAGCTGGCAATGCTGTTTGCCCTCGGTTCCAGCTAGGTCTTCTTCCTGGAAATTAAGTTTGAGGCTGAGTGGCTACACTGTAGTGTCGTTGGTTTGAAAACTCTCTGTAGTCAACCCTAGTTGGCCTCAGTGAGAGACAGAGACACACTGTCTGCCACAAAAGTCAGTGTCCCCTTTTTGTTGTTGTGGAGCTGGAGCATATTCCCCTGGTGGAATAATGAGCATGAGGCCGTCAGACAGACTGCAAAGCTGGATTTGCTATGTGAAGTGAGTGCCAGGAACGCACATCCATCCTCGTTAGAGTTTAGAGTGGCCCGCAGCCCCTGAGAACAAAAAGTTCCCATCTCCCAGCACTTTGAAAGTCATTGTGTTTGTATCAGTCCCCATTCAAGTGTGTAATTGAGTGCTTACTGGATCTTTTCATTAACTCACAATTTGGATAGCCTACCGCAAGTGACTAGTCCAACTATGGCATAGCATGGTTCAGGTTCACTTTCAACCCAGTTTCCCTTTAAACTCATGTTTCTATGTTCTATGTTTACTAAAATGTGTCTTGAAGTGCGTGAAATTAACAGTGAACTGACTTAAAGGTCTTTAAGGTTCCTTCTTTGAAATACATCAGTAGACACTTGCTGCCTTGCCTCGCTCCTCGCTCTGGATATATGAGAGAGGTGTGGACGTAAATTTCATATTGAACAATAAATGGAAATGAAAATGAATTTTTGGTTATTTTGATCCAAGTATTGAAAGTAGATAAAAGGCATTGGTCTAAAAAGCGTATATAAAGGGCTTACATTTTCTATAATATTAAACCAAGTCCGGCCTTTGATCTTTTAATCCTGTGCTCATAAGGTTGTGAGATAAGCAGGCATTACTAACTTCTCTTTCTTAGCCAATCTAATAGTCAAGGAAGAGCAGAGCCTACATAATGAGCTTCTTTACCCTCTTTTGAAGACAAATTGGAATGAAAGTCCATGTTAAATGGATCTTCCTTTCAACAGAACTCTGTTTAAACACCGAGATAGGAAGTCACATTAAGAGTTCCCCAAACAGAGTGGAGAGTACTGGAGTCTTTACTCTCAGCTCCAGATCTTTATCTCATCCTGGCTGTCTGCCCTTCTGTCTCATGTCTTCATGGTATCATCTTGATATTATATCTTTATTTAGCCCTACACTGTCACCCAGAATGACTTGCAGAGCTTAGGTAAATATAAGAGAGGACACAAGTCATCCTATCACATAGAGTCCCGGACCAGCCCAGGGGTCTCTGTCTCTCTGTGTCTGTCGGCCTTATCATCACCATCTTCAGATCTGCCAATTGCAGCTGTGTACACCTCTCCCTTCTGAGTCATACAGCTCTATTTGGGATGTACTGTCCGAATGCCTGCCTGTCCGTCTGTGTGCGTGTGTGTGCCTGTCCTGCCATCCCGTCCTGCCAAGTATATCCATTTACTTACAGACAGATTAGAGCTGTCTGTCCCTCACCTGATTATTATATTTTGGCAATGGGCTCTGTCTGGCTGTCTCTCACAGGCTGCGTTGGACCTTTAATTGGATTATTCTCTGTCTCGCTCTCGCTCTCTCGCTCTCGCTCTCTCACTTTCACCAGAAGAATAGTTATTTACATCGCTAATGCTTTCATCTGATATTCCCTTCGTGCTATTGTTGTGCAACTGCAAGGGGTTCTCGGTTCAGATCTAAAAAACATCACTCGCAGTACAAAGAAAAAAAGCATTTTTGATTTTATTAATATGTTCTTTTTCTCATATCTTGCATTCTCTGTAGACAAATTATGTCACTGAAATGATTAGGGGTCTGTTTGGCGGGGTAAGACAAGGCCAGCTTGTACTGTATAAACTAGAGAATAACGTCCAGGGCTGGAGCCCACCACAGGGACATAATTCAGATATTACATTTTGGTTTTATACTTCTGAGGGCCCCTTGATCGTGTGGCTGCATTAATCTGTTCTTTTGATGCCGGCTAAAGGAGAAGGCAGCCATTGTCCCCAATAGCCTGCAGGCATGTTGTAGGCTATGCAGAGTGAGTCAATGGGGAGCGAGAGAGTCGGGGGCTGGTTAAATGTCACCCTCACATGGCCGCCGACTCGGAACGCTCCGCTCACATATGTGTCTGGGCCTGAGCTCTGGCCCTCTCTTTCCCCCACTACTCTCTCTGACTCCTTGTCCCCTCATCCATCTCTGTGTCTCTTTATTCCTCTGTCTCTAGTGTCTCCGCTGTCTGCTCTGTCTCAGATGTACATGCCATCTGGTCTGGCTCCACATCTGTGGATATCCTGTCTACAAAGCCCAGACAGAGACAGCAGCGCTCTTTGTGCAGTGACTCTGCTGTGCTCTCTGTGCTCTGGGGCACCTGCTATGGCTTAAATCAGTTTACTGATGCAGTAGTGGGCTCGACCATTAATAGTGTCCCCCAATGTTAAGCATCACACATCGTAAAGCATTTGTTGGGAATATCATTTATAGCCACAGGTTTAGTCCTTGGGAAACTCTGGGAGTACATGCATGCAGGCGGCAGTACAAATGGGGAATGTTTTGCCATGCAGAGCTGTCTGTTTCGGGGTTTGTTGGGCTATGTTCTTTGTTAGTCTATTAGTTCTAGTATGTCTATTTCTATGTGATGTTTATTGGGTGGACCTTCAATTGGAAGCAGCTGCTCCTCATTGCTTCTAATTGAAGGTCCTTTTTAAGAGGGGTGTTTTTCTATGGGATTTGTGGGTAGTTGTTCCTTGTTTAATGTTTGTTGCACCTGACAGGACTGTTTCGTTTTGTTCTTTTTTGTATATGTATTTAGTTGTTTCTCCTTCTTCAAATTAAAAAGATGAGTATACATATTCCCGCTGCATTTTGGTCCAATCCTTACGACAACCGTGACAATGGGACCACGCAGATGTCACACCGCTCAGGTATGAGACGCGTTCTGGGACTGGTGCACTTCACAAAATAGATGGCATCATGAGGTAGGAAAATTATGTGGATATATTGAAGCAACATCTCAAGACATCAGTCAGGAAGTTAAAGCTTGGTCGCAAATGGGTCTTCCAAATGGACAATGACTCCAAGCATACTTCCAAAGTTGTGGCAAAATGGCTTAAGGACAACAAAGTCAAGGTATTGGAGTGGCCATCACAAAGCCCTGACCCCAATCCTATTGAAAATGTGTGGGCAGAACTGAAAAAGCATGTGCGAGCAAGGAGGCCTACAAACCTGACTCAGTTACACCAGCTCTGTCAGGAGGAATGGGCCAATATTTACCCAATTTATTGTGGGAAGCTTGTGGAAGGCTCCCCAAAACATTTGACCCAAGTTAAACAATTTAAAGGCAATGCTTCCAAATACTAATTGAGTGTATGTAAACTTCTGACCCACTGGGAATGTGATGAAAGAAATAAAAGCTGAAATAAATCATTGTCTCTTATTCTGACATTTCACATTCTTAAAATAAAGTGATGATCCTAACTGACCTAAGACGGGGAATTTTTACTAGGATTTAAATTTTAGGAATTGTGAAAAACTGAGTTTAAATGTATTTGGCGTGTCATATGCTTCGTCTTCAGAGGAGTAAGAAATATCGGACCAATACGCAGCGTGGTAAGTGTCCATACTTATATTTTAATTTAACTTTGAACACTAAACAAAACAAGAAAACGAATGACAGTCCTGTACGGTACTACGACTATACAAAGAAACAACCACCCACAAACACAAGAGAAAATAAACCCATATAAATTTGGCCTCCAATTAGAAGCAACGACAACCAGCTGCTTCTAATTGGAGGTCGTTCCCAAAACTAACATAGAAATAGAACAACTAGAAATGTGAACATAGAAATACAAAACAGAACAATATCCAAAAACCCCGACAACACGAAACAAACACACCCCTGCCACGTCCTGACCAAACTACAATAACAAATAACCCCTTTTACTGGTCAGGACGTGACATGGTGAAGGTGTATGTAAACTTCCGACTTCAACTGTATCTTATTGAGCTTATTGATCTTATTGATATATTGACAGCAAATGGACCGAAATCTTCTTTATTTTCTCTTTTGTCCTTTGTTCACATTTTTGGTTGAGTTTTTTTTTTTTTTTTTTTTGCCTCTGGTTTCAAACAATGACATCAATGCGTAGAAGGCTAATTCTTGTTCATTCCGTTTGGCCTTGGCAGCACTCTGCTCTCCAGATGTGTTCAATATGTGAGAAGACAGAGAGAGCAGCAATGTGCATACGAGGATTGAGGGGCCATGTGTCATTACCGGTTCCCATAGGGAATGAGTGCTTGTAGATGTTTGATTCATTATTCAAAGTTACAATACCTAGAATGGACTTTGCTGTATAACTCCTTGAAAAGGGAAGTCTAGCCTCCTGTATTGGCACAACTTTTTCTTAAAAATGCTATTTTACCTGTGTAATTGCATTGTAATTATCCTATAAGCATTATATTAACAATCATTGACTGCTTTGTAATTACATATACACTTCGGCTCCCGAGTGGCGCAGTGGAATAAGGCACCCCTACAGACCCTGGTTCGATTCCAGGCTGTATTACAAACGGTCATGATTGGGAGTCCCATAGGTGGGCGCACAATTGGCCCAGCGTCGTCAGGGTTTGGCCGGGATAGGCCGTCATTGTAAATAAGAATTTGTTCTTAACTAACTTGCCTAGTTAAATAAAGGTTAAATACATTTACAGACAGACTTTAGGGCTGTGTTATTCAAAGTCAGGGTCGTGACCCTAGCGCGAGGGAACTGCAGTAGAGGGAGGGATTATTGTAAGGGACAATATACAAACGTTTTTGAGAAAGATAATTTCAAAAATACAATTTTATTGAGTACATTTATTCATTGCTTTCTTTTCATTTTGATGAGACAAATGCAATAAATGTAAGATTATTTGCTGATGTAAAAATCAAATGTACCTATTTTCAGGTTGTGTAATTAGATTTAGAGTGGGGTCCAGTCACAAGAAATCTATGGGAAAACAATGGGGTCCCCAGAAATTCTGGCCGAAAAAATTGGGTCCCCGCTGAAAAAGTTTGAATACCACAGCTTTACCGTATGTTGCCTTTAAAAAAAGAATCTGCCTATGTTTTTTTAGAGCCCAATTCATACAATCCCATTTTTACCACATTCTTGGTGAGATAAGTATTTTAATTCTCCCATGCACGTTTGCAAATGTATAAAAAACAGAAACCTTATTTACATAAGTATTCAGACACGAAATTAAGACTCGAAGTTGAGCTCAGATGCATCCTATTTCCTGTGATCATCCTTGAGATGTTTCTACAACTTGATTGGAGTCCACCTGTAGTAAATGTAATTGATTGGACATGATTTGGAAAGGCACACACCTGTCAATATAAGGTCCCACAGTTGACAATGCATGTCAGAGCAAAAACCAATCCATGAAGTCGAAGGAATTGTCCATAGAGCTCCGAGACAGGATTGTGTCGAGGCACAGATCTTAGGGAAGGGTACCAAAAAATGCAACATTGAAGGTCCCCAAGAACACTGTGGCCTCCATCATTCTTAAATGTAAGAAGTTTGGAAACCACCAAGACTCTTCCTAGAGCTGGCCGCCCGGCCAAACTGAGCAATCGGGGGAGAAGGGCCTTGGTCAGGGAGGTGACCAAGAACCCAATGGTCACTCTGACAGAGGTCCAGAGCTCCTCTGTGGAGATGGGAGAACCTTCCAGAAGGACAACCATCTCTGCAGCACTCCACCAATCAGGCCTTTATGGTAGAGTGACCAGACAGAAGTCACTCCTCAGTAAAAGGCACATGACAGCCTGCTTGGAGTTTGCTGATAGGCACCTGAAGGACTCTCAGACAGGGAGAAACAAGATTCTCTGGTCTGATGAAACCAAGATTGAACTCTTTGGCTTGAATGCCAAGTGTCACGTAGTGATGGCAGCATCATGCTGTGAGCATGTTTTTCAGCTGCAGGTACTGGAAGACTTGTCAGGATCGAGGGAAAGATGAACGGAGCAAAGTACAGAGAAATCCTTGATGAAAACCTGCTCCGGACCTCAGACCGGGGCAAAGGTTCACCTTCCAACAGTACAAGACACACTTAGGCTACCCTGATCACAGTCAACACACAGACAGGATAGGCTATTTTACAGTAGGTTAAGAATATAATGAAATATCACAGAATAAAATACAAATAGCATTTTTCCTTGCATCAATATTTAACTTGCGTCACTGGAATGTGTGGAACCGCTGTCATATAAAAAAAGGGATATTTTTAAACAAAGCCTAAGGCAAGCCCATGCTTTTTGATTCACGTTTCATCTCTTTCCTACCCTCACTCCGCTTTGTTAGGGAGCAGGTGTAGGGTCTTACATTGAGTGTAGGCCATCTTTATGATGATACCGATGGAAAATAATAGCAATCTCTATTTTTAAAAGCATGAGTCTCGTGTTCATATTTCACAACCTCTGCAGGCTTTTGGAGTTGCCTATACATGATCGAGCATTAAGCTTACACGTGATTTATGCTACATTATTACATGTTAAATGTTTCTGATCAGTGATAGATGAGCTATACCACCTCCACTTTTTTGCCCAGCCAGAGAATTAACCAAATATGCAGTGAAACAAAATCACGTTGAGTGAAGAGCAAATTAGGCTAATCCACTTGTTAAGCTATTTATTTGTACTTTTTTATTCAACCTTTATTTAACTAGCTACATAACATGCTGGCAGAATGTTCTGGTCAGTGCTATTAAATGAGCCAACTAGACAAGACGATCATGAGCAGCACTCACCTCTGTGGCTCAGTTGGTAGAGCATGGTGTTTTCAACGCCAGCATGGTGTGTGCAGCGCCAAGGTTGTGGGTTTGATTCCCACAGGGGTCCAGTACAAAAAATGTATGCATTCACTACTGTAAGTCGCTCTGGATAAGAGCGTCTGCTAAATGACTAAAATGTTTTTTTAAAATGTAGCTAAGATTTCCACAGCATAATTGCAGCCTAACCAGTGATGCATATTTGTGGATGCCAAGCGAAGACAGGCTTCCAACACATTTTTCAATAAAAAAAGAAACAAACATAAATGAATTGATCTTTTGTCTTTTTGTGTTTCATAATTTTCCTTCATTTCGCAAGAGGCTGAATGTATCTTACCAGTGAAAGCATCTGAGCGAGAGAAACAGTGCCCCTCTGTGTCTGTATGTGTAATCCATCTATTTGATGCTGTCTGGTCAAAAAGAGTATATTGTTGCTGCACGTAGTGTTGAATGCAAGGGAAGCCAGTGAACATTTGGCTATAATAATAGCCAGTCAGCGTAGTGCTAAACTAAGTGAGCTCAACTGTGAATGGTCCTGGTGCACCAAAAAAAAGTGTAAATGGAAGCCAGTTTTGGATTTGGCTTCAGACCAATCACATCAATCCAAATGTCATTGACAAGAAAATTTGAATTGTTGCATCTCGTTGTGTTGTTTTCCTCTGGTGGCTAGCTAGCTAACTAAAATTGTTCCTTTCCTAAACTAGCCATGGATGGAAAAAATGTTCCTTTCCGAAATTAGCCAAGGACGGAGATATGGATTCAGACATGTGGTTTTACTTAATTATCCATACTGATCCAACCATAAACTCATACATTGTGCCTCTGGCCTGAGAGGATGGAAGTTCAATATGTAGCTAGATGCAGTAGGCTAATGTTAACTAGCTGGCTAATCGTTTCCCATGAAAGGAAGTTAGGCTAGCGAGCGAGCATTTTAGGCAGGAAAAGCGTATACTGTACGCTACCGGTCAAATGTTTTAGAACACCTACTCATTCAAGGGTTTTTCTTTATTTTTACTATTTTCTGCATTGTAGAATAATAGTGAAGACATCAAAACTATGAAATAACACATGGATTTTTTTTTATTTTACCTTTATTTCAACAAGGAACACAGACTGAGACCAAGGTCTCTTTTACAGCTGGGCCCTGCGTATACATGTTTACACATACAGTTTAGGTACAATGATTAAGAAACTACACAAGACAAGCAAAATGATAACAGATTACACAAAAAAATACAGCCGCAGATTATTACATTTACACAGGTTATTCCCCTAACAGCACAAGAACTTGCATTACCCGAAACAGTTACAAGCAATACAAAAATAAAAATCCTCCAATAAATATTTAAAATGGGCAAGGGGGACAAGAATCTCAAGTTTAAGTTTAGTCTGCAGGCTATTCCATAGGCAATAAGCGTAACAGGAAAAGGCAGCCATACCCAACTCTGTGGAAATCTCATGGGCCTCAAGTGTAATCCATGCTTGAAACCTGGTTTTAGGAATTCTAATATTGATGAGTGATGATAAATAAGAAGGTAGTTTCTTCAGAAGTGCTTTATAGACAAACACGAGAGCATGTTGTTCTCGTCTCATGGACAGCGAAGTCCAACCCACATTTTGATATAAAACACAGTGGTGAGTTCTGTAGCTAGCACCCGTAATAAACCTAAGTGTGCAATGATAAGTAGCATCCAGCGATTTAAGTGTTGATGCCGTAGCATGCATGTAGATAATATCCCCATAATCTATAACAAACATAAAAGTAGCTTGCACAATTTGTCTTCTATTTGTAGAGGACAAACATGTCCTGTTTCTATAGAGGAAGCCTAGCTTCATTTTTAGCCGTTTACAAAGTTCGTCAATATGCATTTTAAAAGACAGTTTATCATCCAACCATATCCCTAAGTATTTATATGCAGATACCTGATTAATTCGAGAACCATCTAAGCTCGTAAGAGCAAGTGTATTTTCAACCAACTTTTTGAACCTATTAAAAATCATAAAATGTGTTTTCTTTGCATTTAAAACAAGTTTCAGCTGTATAAAAGACCCTTGTAATATCTTAACATCTTTCTCCAATAGTGATAATGCTTGGTCAGCCGTTGAAGCAATAGAGTACATGACAGTGTCATCAGCATATAAATTAATTTGCACAGAAGATAGCCCTATTTGGTAAAAGACCAAGTCCATATTATGGAAAGAACAGCTCAAATAAGCAAAGAAAAATGACAGTCCATCATTACTTTAAGACATGAAGGTCAGTCAATATGGAACATTTCAAGAACTTTGAAAGTTTCTTCAAGTGCAGTCGGAAAAACCATCAAGCGCTATGATGAAACTGGCTCTCATGAGGACCACCACAGGAATGGAAGATCCAGAGTTACCTCATTGCAGAGGATACGTTCATTAGAGTTGCCAGCTTCAGATTGCAGCCCTAATAAATGCTTCACAGAGTTCAAGTAACAGACACATCTCGACATCAACTGTTCAGAGGAGACTGTGTGAATCAAGTTTTCATTGTCAAATTGCTGCAAAGAAACCACTACTGAAGGACACCAATATGAAGAAGTCTTGATTGGGCCAAGAAACACGCATAATGGACATTAGACTGGTGGACATTTGTCCTTTGGTCTGTAGTCCAAATTAGAGATTTTTGGTGCTGCTGTGTCTTTGAGAGACGCGGTGTGGGTGAACGGATGCTCTCCGCATGTCTATTTCCCACCGTGAAGCATGGAGGAGGAGGTGTTATGGTGTGGGGGTGCTTTGCTGTCACTGTCTGTGATTTATTTAGAATTCAAGGCACACTTAACCAGCATGGACGGAAGCTATACTGTTACATATATATCATGGTGTCAAGGCATATGAACTATCAGGTAATAGAGCAAACAACGCAACTATCACATAGGTTGTAATATGGCTTTTTTTCTGCCTTGGCTTCCCCAGTGATTTTAACTAGGCTCCGCTACTTAGCCCAACCAATATCAAAACGGAGATTCACTGAAAAAAAAAAATCTGACATTGATTGATTTATCCAGAGCCCACGGTTGTCACAAAGCTGCACGAAACAGCTGACCACACACGGGTAGGTTATTGCTTTAAATGGGGAAGGGAATGGAAGGGAAATACTTATTAGTCAGTTGCATTAAAGGAATCAGAGAGGTGCGGGTGGCTGCCTTAATTGACATCCATGTCATAAGCTTGGGGGAGCAGTTTTTGGGGGTTAACTGCATTGCTCAAGGGCAGAACAGACTTGCCTAGTTAAATAAAGGTTAAATAAAAAAATCAGATTTTTCCACCTTGCCGGCTCGGGGATTCGAACCATCAACCTTTCGGTTACTAGCCCAACACTCTTAATCACTAGGTTACCTGCCACACTGTCACGTCCTGACCAGCAGAGGGAGGTATTGTATCAGTTGTGGTCAGGATGTGACAGGTTGTTTGTATGTTAAGGGTTTGTGTTGGGGATGGGACTCCCAATTGAAGGCAGGTGTGTTGAGTTGCCTTTGATTGGGAGTCCTATATAGAAGGGTGTGTTTTTCTTTGGGATTGTGGGTAGTTGTTTTTGCACTGCGTTTGTATAGCCTGTAAACCTGTTGCTGTCGTCTTTATTGTTTTGTCCAGTGGATACTTTACTCCTTTTTTTAAAATTAAAATATGAGTATCCAAATACCTGCTGCGCCTTGGTCTTCTCTCCAGTATGAATTTTTTTTGTGACAGAACTACCCACCACCAAAGGACCAAGCAGCGGAAGAGGAGGAAGCCACAGGAGAACAGGGTGGATGAATGGACATGGGAGGACGTCCTGGATGGCAAGGGAGTCTACACTTGGGAAGAGATCCTGGCCGGAAGGGATCGCCTCCCATGGGAACAGGTGGAGGCACTCAGGAGAGTGGAGGCAGCTGGACAGAGGAACCAACGGGAACGTTATGCTGGAACACGGCTGGCGAGGAAGCCGGAGAGGCACCCCCAATAATTTTTTTGGGGGGGGCACACGGGTAGCTTGGCCAGGCCAAGGAAGAGCCGTAAGCCAGCTACCCGTGATTACAGGGAGGTGCCTATGAGGTGGAGGGTGCCATGTTACGCTGAGGTACGCACCATCTCGCCTATACGGACGCACAGGCCAGTCCGCCCTGTACCAGCACCCCGCATTTGTCAGGGTGAGGGGAGCATCGAGCCGGAAGGGGTGATACCAACCCTGCGCTCAAGACCGCCAGTGCGCCTCGACAGTCCGGTGTTTCCCGCTAGACGCACTAGCATGGAGGTGGGTGTCTCCAGGCTGGCACGTCCAGTACCAGCCCCACGCATCAGGCGTCTAGTGTGTCAGCCCAGCCTCGCCAGTCAGGAGTCGCCAGAGCTGCCTGCCAGTCAGGAGTCGCCAGAGCTGCCTGCCAGTCAGGAGTCGCCAGAGCTGCCTGCCAGTCAGGAGTCGCCAGAGCTGCCTGCCAGTCAGGAGTCGCCAGAGCTGCCTGCCAGTCAGGAGTCGCCAGAGCTGCCTGCCAGTCAGGAGATGCCAGAGTGGCCCGACTGCCCGGAGATGCCAGAGTGGCCCGACTGCCCGGATCAGCCAGAGTGGCCCGACTGCCCGGATCAGCCAGAGTGGCCCGACTGCCCGGATCAGCCAGAGTGGCCCGACTGCCCGGATCAGCCAGAGTGGCCCGACTGCCCGGGTCTGCCAGAGTGGCCCGACTGCCCGGGTCTGCCAGAGTGGCCCGACTGCCCGGGTCTGCCAGAGTGGCCCGACTGCCCGGGTCTGCCAGAGTGGCCCGACTGCCCGGGTCTGCCAGAGTGGCCCGACTGCCCGGGTCTGCCAGAGTGGCCCGACTGCCCGGGTCTGCCAGAGTGGCCCGACTGCCCGGGTCTGCCAGAGTGGCCCGACTGCCCTCCGGCCCAGCCCGAGTGGCCCGACTGCCCTCCGGCCCAGCCCGAGTGGCCCGCCTGCCCTCCGGCCCAGCCCGAGTGGCCCGCCTGTCCTCCGGCCCAGCCCGAGTGGCCCTCCTGTCCTCCGGCCCAGCCCGAGTGGCCCTCCTGTCCTCCGGCCCAGCCCGAGTGGCCCTCCTGTCCTCCGGCCCAGCCCGAGTGGCCCTCCTGTCCTCCGGCCCAGCCCGAGTGGCCCTCCTGTCCTCCGGCCCAGCCCGAGTGGCCCTCCTGTCCTCCGGCCCAGCCCGAGTGGCCCGCATGTCTTCCGGCCCAGCCCGAGTGGCCCGCATGTCTTCCGGCCCAGCCAGAGTGGCACGCATGTCTTCCGGTCCAGCCAGAGTGGTCCGTCTGCCAACGTCAGCTCGAGTGGCCCGTCTGCCCGGCGCAGCTATCGGCGCCACCGAAGTGGACGACGCCAAAGGTGGAGCGAGGTCCACGGCCTGCACCTGAGCCACCTCCAGGATAGGTGGGTTGGGGAGGGAGGGTGTAGCACAGTGCCGTCGGTGACGGCAGCCACCCTCCCTTATTGTTTATTGGTTTTGTTGGGGATTGTTTTTTTGTGTTGTCTTTTTTTTAGGTGCATTCCGGGGTCTGCACCTTGAGGGGGGGGGGTACTGTCACGTCCTGACCAGCAGAGGGAGGTATTGTATCAGTTGTGGTCAGGATGTGACAGGTTGTTTGTATGTTAAGGGTTTGTGTTGGGGATGGGACTCCCAATTGAAGGCAGGTGTGTTGAGTTGCCTTTGATTGGGAGTCCTATATAGAAGGGTGTGTTTTTCTTTGGGATTGTGGGTAGTTGTTTTTGCACTGCGTTTGTATAGCCTGTAAACCTGTTGCTGTCGTCTTTATTGTTTTGTCCAGTGGATACTTTACTCCTTTTTTTAAATTAAAATATGAGTATCCAAATACCTGCTGCGCCTTGGTCTTCTCTCCAGTACGAAATTTTTTGTGACATACACATGTAAGCTGATTATAACAATTGGATGATTTTGGGAGTTTCAGTAAGCAACAATTAGATGCCTTCAATTGCATAATTTTTTATTTAACCTTTATTTAACTAGGCAAGTCAATTTAGAACAAATTCTTATTTACAATGACGCATTAGCCTTCTTTATTCCAATATTTTCATCATTCAGTGATATTTATTCACACAGTAATTCTATATGGCTTCATCCAGTTGTGGTTAAGAAAACAATTCATATGGTGGTCTATGCGAAGAGATGGGTGAAGTGACATGTCTTGCAAAGTTTAGAACTGCCAGGTGGATAGTAGTAACGGGCGCTGCCCAGCAACCCTTGAGTTTAAGAGCGTAGTGCGTGCCAATGCCACATCAGCATTACGGCAACATTACATACTAAGCCGTAGGCAGAACTTTAGCGCAATCTTGACTAGGTCATTTGGCGGAAATAAAAGTAGAGGCTTTGTCGGCGGAAATACCTTGCACATATAAAGAAAAGTCGTCAAAAGTTTGGAGGGATGCTTAACTTGGACGGAAAAACATTGTGATTTGAAAGTTGTAATAGTGTGACGTTTTCCGTTATTAGACAGTTCCAGCTCTGACATGGGGTGGAGCAGGACAGGCAGCAGGAGGACATGGAGGGGGTGAGTAATGTTTGTAACCCATTATACATCTCCTAAAAGCATGTAGTGGGCAGAACAACAGCTAGGCCGAGCACAGAGGTAGAGAGAGGGGTTGAACCACCCATCAACCAGCCAAGCAAGCACTTTAAAACTGCAAGGAAGACACCATGGACAGACAACAATGAGTCATAGTAGCCCTGTCTCTCATGTCAAAACAACAGACAAGAGCAGGGCTGCTGGAGCGTGTCTGGCTGGGTGAGTGGGTAGGTTGAGGAGAGCTCATCTCGTCTGCCCTCAGTCAACTCCCAGTAAGATGGTCTCTGGTTTGATTGATTTGATTGGCTTTATTTGGGAGGGAGGGACATGAAACAAGCAAATGGTTAAATAATTAGCATGTTGTGGCAGTGCGCCTTAGCACTCCATGTATGCACCATGTGACGAGGCTGGCCAATGTCCTATGCACATAGGCAGATAACACAAGTTCTCACAAATACTGTAGATCTTAACACACTACCACCACCGTCATTAGATACAATAAATCCATTCTTCTTCGTTTCACAACCTCAGCCCATCCTTCTCTCTACCATACACTCTTAGCAAAGAAGTTGCTATCTAGAACCTTAAAGGGTTCTTTGGCTGTCCCCAAAGGAGAACCCTTTGAAGAACCCTTTTGGTTCCAGGTAGAACCCTTTTGGGTTCCATGTAAAACCCCTACATGGAACCCAAAAAGGTTCTACCTGGGACTAAAAAGGGTTCTCCTATGGGGACAGCTGAAGAACCCTGTGGTATGCAGTTCCTGAGCAAAGTGATTCAGTAATCAGCTCCCCCATGCATTCTGTCCCACTGGTAGCCTACCTGTCAGAATGCTTCCAGATGTCCCTTTTCCCAGCGATCACCTTGATTAAGTCCCAGCTCTGATACATACTGCACCCAGAGTTTCAGACAAAAGACCACATATATCCTCTGGGATCAAATATACAGTGGGGTCCGGAATTATTTAGACCCTTGATAAAGATTAGCAAAAAATATATTTTATACTAATACAATTGCTCAAAGAATGAGATTTTGTTTAACAAGTAATAAAACAAAACCTAAAAAAGATAGGCGTCGAAATAACTGTTTTCAATACTCCAGCACACCCCCTTTGCCAGGATAACCATACTGATCCTTTTTCTAAAATGTTTAATGAGATTGGAGAACAAAAAAATACAATTTTATTTGACGCATGCTTGCTAAACAGGTGTAGACTAATAGTGAAATGCTTACTTATGAGCCATTCCCAACAATGCAGAGAGAAAAAAAGATGAATAATATAAAAATAATAACACAAGGAATAAATACACAATGAGTAACAATAACTTGGCTATCTACACGGGGTACCAGTACCGGGTCAGGATGTGCAGGGTTACGAGGTAATTGAGGTAGATATGTACATACAATGCTTTCAGAAAGTATTGAGACCCCTTGACTTTTTCCACAATTTGTTAGGTTACAGCCTTATTCTAAAATGGATCAAATTTGTTTTTTTCCCCTCATCAGTTTACACACAATACCCCATAATGACAAAGCGATATACCTTATTTACATAAGTATTCAGACCCTTTGCTATGAGACTCGAAATTGAGCTCAGGTGCATCCTGTTTCCATTGATCATCCTTGAGATGTTTCTACAACTTGATTGGAGTCCACCTGTGGTAAATTCAATTGATTTGGACATGATTTGGAAAGGCACACACCTGTGTATATAAGGTCCCAAAGTTGACAGTGCATGTCAGAGCAAAAACCAAGCCATGAGGTTGAAGGAATTGTCCGTAGTGCTCCTAGACAGGATTGTGTCGAGGCACAGATCTGAGGAAGGGTACTAAAAAATGTCTGCAGCATTGAAGTTCCCCAAGAACACAGTAGCCTCCAACATTCTTAATGTAAAGAGTTTGGAACCACCAAGACTCTTCCTAGAGCTGGCTGCCTGGCCAAACTGAGCAATCAGGGGAGAAGGGCCTTGGTCAGGGAGGTGATCAAGAACTCGATGGTCACTCTGACAGAGCTCTAGAGTTTCTCTGTGGAGATGGAGAACCTTCCAGAAGGACAACAATCTCTGCAGAACTCCACCAATCAGGCCTTCATGGTAGAGTGGCCAGACAGAAGCCACTCCTCAGTAAAAGGCACATGACAGACTGCTTGGAGTTTGCCAATAGGCACCTAAAGGACTCTCTGGTCTGATGAAACCAAGATTGAACTCTTTGGCCTGAATGCCAAGCGTCACATCTGGAGGAAACCTGGCACCATCCCTATGGTGAAGCATGGTGCTGGGAGCATCATGCTGTGGGGATGTTTTTCAGTGGCAGGGACTGGGAGACTAGTCAGGATCGAGGCAAAGATGAACGGCGCAAGGTACAGCGAGATCCTTGATGAATACCTGTTTCAGAGCGCTCAGAACCTCAGACTGGGGCGAAGGTTCACCTTCCTACAGGGCAACGACCCTAAGCACACAGCCAAGACAACGCAGGAGTGGCTTCGGGACAAGTCTCTCGCCCAGCCAGAGTACGGACTTGAATCCGATCGAACATCTCTGGAGAGACCTGAAAATAGCTGTGCAGCAACACTCCCAATCCAACCTGACAGAGTTTGAGAGGATCTGCAGAGAAGAATGGGAGAAACTCCCCAAATACTGGTGTGCCAAGCTTGTAGCGTCATACCCAAGAAGACTCAAGGCTGTTATTGCTGGCAGATAACACAAGTTCTCACAAATACTGTAGATCTTAACACACTACCATCACCATCATTAGATACAATAAATCAATTCTTCCTAACTTCCTAATTTTGGCCCATCGTTCTCTCTGTCGTAGAAAACAAAACCAAGCGGTGCACCGGGTTGGGCAGGTTACTTTCTAAATGTAATCCATTACAGTTACTAGTTACCTATCCAAAATTGTAATCAGTAATGTAACTTTTGGATTACCCAAATTTAGTAATAGTATCTGATTAAATTCAGATACTTTTAGATGACTTTCCCCTTTTAAGAAGCATTAGAAGAAGACAAAAACGTATGTTACCAATTGAACGACATCTATTGCAGGATAAATCAATGTTGAAGTTTACATAGCTGGCCATACATGGATGTAAAATTGTACTTTATGGGTTGGTTATGTAGGCTTCTTCTAACCCATCGCTTTCTACTACATATAATAATACGATTAAATTATATATTTACATTAATATATATATATATAATTTATAAATCCAAAATGGATGTAGCAACTACAGATTGCCCCTTTAAGTCTATCAAAAGTGTGCGAGTTTGAGCATGTGTCCATTAGGCCTATGGATTTTTTAATCAGCATTAATTAGATTGAGCAATAAAAGCACCACTTTTATTCCATAGGCTGGGATCTGCACTATGCAGCTGTTGCAAGAGCACATTTTTCACTGGCTGTCCACTGGTTTCAAAAACAATGATTGATAGGCAGCTTAAACTTCTTGAATTCAAACTTTATTGGGTTCAAATGCACATTTAGATTTGTGAACAGCCATCCACAACAACCCCAATTCGTAAGGCACAAATGGCTAAATGAGGGAGCAGCAGTGTGATTCACATCAATGCACTATGTACATAGATATCAATAATAACTGATGTCCGTATCTCCGTAGACTACACCACTGCTGTCATCCTTACCTCCAAGCGTTTATTCAAGTTGGTTCATCTTTGGATGCCGACAGCATGGAGGTAAGGATGACAGCAGTGGTGTAGTCTACAGAGATACGGACATCAGTTATTATTGATATCAAGACATAGCTTGGACCGTAGCCTACAAAACCCTATTCCTGCTCTTTTCCTGTGATCTGTCCATCATAGTGATCCCTGACCTGCTCAGGTGGAACAAACTTAAAATTGCACCTTTTTTCAATGCTGATTTGAATGTCATTGAGAAAACAGAAGTGTCAAATATTTTTTTACAGAAACATTCTTTCTTAAAAGTAATCCTAGAAGTAATCATCTAGTTTTTGAAAAGTATCTGTAATCTGATTTCAATATTTTTGGTGGTAACATAACGGATTACGTTTTTTTATATTCCCTTACATGTAATGGATTACATGTAATCTGTTACTCCCCAACCCTGGTGGTGCATGCAGGACTGGGAAAACTTCCTCCCCATAGAGTTCAGCCACTGTTCCTGAGTAAAGTGCTTCAGTTATCAGCTCCCCCCATGCATTCTGCCACATTGCCACATTGGTACTCTGTCAGAATGCTTCCAGATGTCTCTTTTCTCAGACATCATCTTGATTACCTGGGATAGGATAAAGTAATCCTTCTAACCCCCCCCCCCCTCCCCCCCAAAAGATTTAGATGCACTATTGTAAAGTGGTTGTTCCACTGGATATCATAAGGTGAATGCACCAATTTGTAAGTCGCTCTGGATAAGAACGTCTGCTAAATGACTTAAATGTAAAATGTAATGTAAATGATTAAGTCCCAGCTCTGTTTCAGCTGTCTTAGCACTAGCGTGTGGCTCTAAATTGCCGGATGCTGCCGAGTGCTGGGTGCGCTGTAATAGAACATGCAACGCTGCAGTCTCTACTGACTGAGTTGAGCCCAGGGGTGGTAGAGTGGGTGGAGGTGGATAGAAAGGCCATAAACACTGTACCTCTTTTGTCAACATGTTCCAGGAAGGAACTCTAAACTCGCACAGTGATAGAGCCAACTTGAAATGGGATTGTGGAACCCCATATTTCACAGATTAAAGAGGGGAGAGAGATGTCAGATGCAGTAATCTGCAGCATCATTTTATATTATAGAAAAAGGATGGCACAGTGTCTGCTTGAAGAGGTACTGTATGTCCTTGGATTGGGTGACACCCAGTGCAGAGAGTGAGTCCAGGAGAGGAGGCAGTTCCCCAGTGCCATTAACTGCTGTTCCCATGCAGTGTTTGAGTAAGGATGGACAGCAGTTGAGTGCTGTCGAGGAGTAACTTCCTCATGTTAAAACACTACAGGACACTCCCAACCCCTTCTGTGACTCTCAAGAGTCACGCCAACATTTCAACACAACCTTTCTTGGGAGGAAAAGGGGTGACAGATGAATATGCAGAACAACACGCTGTAGCCTAACTTCTCCATTCCTTCAACACTGACACTGTCTCCTATAATTCCTTGTTCCTCTCAGATTTGGTGCCTGTTTTGTTTTGGGAACAGAAGGCATCTGGGGATTGATCCAGTTTAGAGATAACAACACCGGGACTCTGAACTCTGAACAGATCTATTGTGATAGCAGTCTCGGTCTCCTTAGGGACGGGAGTTTGTAATTCCACACGACTACAAAGCCAACCTGCCGATAGACGTCTCTAAGTGATTGCCTGGTTAATTAGCTCTGTGAAAAATGTATGTTGTGTTGGAGAGTGCCGGCCCGGAAGCTCAAAGGCTAAATAAATGTGAAATAAAAAGGCCACGTTGCTGTAATCTTACCTCCTGCCTTCCCAGCAGACGGCCTGAGTCTGGGGGTGCTCTGATCACAGGGAAGCTGTGTACTCTCTGATAATGGAGTTTGAGACATTCTACAGAATCACAGCACAGGCCTTTCAAATGTGTTGTTTATGTCATTATTATACTCTTGAATCGGCTGATTGTCAAAGGTAGTTTGAAGATGAAACACTGTGTCAATTAAAGTGATCTGCATTGGAAGTACGGCTGAAATAAACCGCAACAATCACAATTACAGGCTTTTCTGATGTGTAGACATGAACACAAGCAAGCGCATATGATTAAATATTGTTTCCTATTATTGTTAATTTGGGAATGTCTAAAGTTATTTCACACAAGTATAAAAGAGCCCCTCATCACCATGGAAACACTTTGAGATCTACATCAGAAAGACTGTACAATGGAAGCTCATGGTTTCATTTTTTTGTGGAAAAGTTATTTGACAGATTAATTTCAAACAGATACTCTGTCAGACTGATCTAAAGCTTCGGAATTTTAGAAATGTGAGATTTCTCCCAGAGCCAGGCAGCATAAAAAGTGATTGAACTCAAACTTTGCAAAATGTTCTCTCAAACACAGGCTACAGTCCCTCTTTACAAAATGTCCCTCTTTACAAAATGTCCCTCTATACACATGCACCACTTTCTCTTGAAGATGGATATCATAAGGTGAATGCACCAATTTGTAAGTCGCTCTGGATAAGAGCGTCTGCTAAATGACGGAAATGTAAATGTAAGATCATTAATATGGCTCTCACATTTCACATAACATCAATTTATACAGCTGGCTAACCTAATCATTAAAGGTCTCTGGGGAACCTTTAGCAATATCCATCATCTGCAGACAGATTTATATAATCCAACTGCTACATATTCTATAATTCTGTCTGTAGGCTACTTTACAGGTGACCTCACTTTCCCACAAAAATAGAGGAACACTTTCTCTTCTATGCGCTCCTGAGTTGCTATGACGATAACCAAAATTAGAATTTGATGAGGGACGCACAAGGGATGCCAGGAAAGGCTCAGTCGGTCCTCTATTGTCTCTCACCAGGTGGTAGAGTGGGATACACAACATAACAATTGTTTAGTGTGGGCTCTTCTATTCTCCCTCCAAAAATATATTATCACATTTGGATACACATGGAGGAGAGGATCGTGGTGTTTACAGTTTTCAGGGTGTTTGTTGATCAAGTGTTCCAACAAAGCGAGGCTTCTCTGTCATCATCCCCTTTCGCCTGGTCTCAAACAGCTCAGCTAACACAATGGCGGCCCCAGCTCTGAGCTCTGAATCACAGCAAGCCAAAGTAATTAACATTGTACAAATTCTCTCGGCTCGCTTCGCTTCTAATGGTGGGGGACTTCAAAAAGCATCTCTGAGGTTTTTCAGAAAACAAACTTTGCCAGGCATTCTTTAGACGTCGCTGCGCCTTAGCCTCGAATCAAAAGGAGCCCTGGCGTCCTCAGCCAGCAGACAATCTCCCCTTTCATCTCCCTGAAACTGTGAAGGAATGGACTGTGTCCTGCTATGGCCGTGAACTTGCACAGCTTAAAACTGGTGAGGGCCACGTTTTTTCAGAGAGTTTCAATGTTTTTTCTCCAACCTTTTGATCTAAATCTTCTTAACTTTAAATGAAGTCCTTCAGCCTCTTGAAGATTCTGGAGCTTTCAAGTCACTATTTGTCTCGAGACGAATGGAAAATAGATCATTTGATCAAGCACAGTGGAGAACATAAATGTGGACGTTCAATCTCTCTGTCATCAGCATATTCAACTATCAGACATGACCTCATCTTTTTAAATGAAGGAAGAAATCACTTAGAAGTTTATCTCCCTGTAACAACTTTGACATTGGAAGTAATAGGGGAAGATAATGTTTGACTAACTTACTCTTCTTAATTATACACAACACTTGTGTAACTAAAGGACTATTAAGTTAACCAATCACCTACTGAGGAAAACATTAGTCAACACTATTTAGCTAACAACCCAATCACTTAGGGAATGTTTTCTTTCTCTCCTCTCATTTACTTGCCTGTTTGCTATTATCTTGCCAAAATTAGCATGGAGGTGTTATTGTGGTGGCCTAAGTGTTAAAGCACCAAGGTTCTGAGTACCCTAACTACCACAGGAACTTTTGGCTCTTGAGTACACACCCTGATAGGATAACACAATATCACGCCCCATGACATCACAGCTCAATCTGAAGAATCTGAAGTTCATTGGAATGCATGCTAGGACACCAGACCTGGGATCAAATACTATTTGAAATCTATCAAAAACTTTTAGGGTTTGATCTATTCTGCCTGGAGTGAAAGATGTTCAGGGTTTTCCTTCTTGCGACTGTTCTATTGGTTCCATTGAGCCAGGGAAGCTCATTGAAGCCCAGATAACAACGCATTTGAAATGATTTTGAATAGTATTTGAACCCAGGTCTGTTCGACACTGATGGATGTCTTTCCCCCACATGTTCACACCGGGATCCAGGAGCACCACAAAGCCTCAGAGAAGGTTTTGTATTTCCCTGTGTGAATGTGGAGATATGGGGCTCAGTGGATTCAACCCAACAGCTGGTGTGTGTGTGTACTGTGTGTGTGTGTGTACTGTGTTCCTCCAGGCATGAGAGCTGCTACAGTATGCATCTCCATTGATCACACTCAACTGGACCAAAGCCATGCAGGTGATAGAATTCAGGGGTATTCACACATTCCTCTCTAGTATTTGCAGTTTTCATGATGGGCCTACTGTAAATGTGTTGAATTTAGTAGATGTACCCTATCTTCCAATGGTCGAATGCCCAGATATTCATCATTGACGTAACTGTGGTGGGAATAAGCATAACATGTTGTCTACTACATCGACTACAGGCCACTGGCACAACCAGGTCTGTCCCTCCGTGCTTGGACCACTGACCTCAGCAATCAGGGGTATCCCTCCCAGGTCCCTCAGTGGTGCTAAAATGGGCTTTGTGTGGTGCTACGCTCCATCACTGGGCTTGGACAGACCGAGCAGGACGATGGGCCGGCTCTCTCTGCTGCTCAGGGAGCTCCAGACCAAACCGTTCTTCTTTTCATCTGCTAAGCCACTTGGCCCATGGATGAAGGGATGGAGTGGGAGAGGGAGAGAGAGTAATAGACGGATAGAGCAAACAGGGGGAAGAAAGGGAGAGAAAGAGAGGCTTCTGGGAGATGGCAGGATTCCTGCCCGCTCTCCTCCTGCATTTGTCCTCAGCACCCTTGGTCCTGATTCACCATGAATTCTTTGGAACGCTTTGGTACTGCTTAATTTACATGTATGCCAACAGGCTTTTAATGTATTTAAAACTTGGAAGATGTTCAAAGGAAACCATAATTCCTCTGAAATGGGCCTTTTGAAGGCTTTATCTTGTTCTTTCTCTTCTGGCTAATCTTAGAGCCCCTCAGCATGCCAGAGCAATTTTTCTAATGCCAATTAAGCTAGACATTAGCATAAAAGCAGCTTTTAACTTAATTTAAAAATATATATTTTTCCGAAACTAGAGAAAGAGAACGATGTTGAATGGACACTTATTTACACTCCAAACAAATGTCTAAGGAGTTTTACCATTAACAACTTATGTGAAATAAAGTGGCCTGTCTTTTGTCTTCATTGTTGTTATTCAGGCAAATGAGGGAAATTAGGGTTGAAAATTTTCCACAATTAATAACAACTCGACACATTTTCTGCTAATGAGAAGTCTCTATGGTGAGACATCACAAATTCAGCTTTCTGTTCAAATGAAGGTTATGCTGTAAATGCAGAACATGTTGGCAGCCTCATTCATTCAATTCTCCCCAGAAATGTTGTAATTGCCATACAGTTGTGTTAGGAATCAATTAATTACCATTAGGGCTGCACTCCAAAGACCAAGCGAAACAACGACTGAAAATGGTTTCATTAGCCATAAATGTGCAAATGTGACCCAGAGGACAATCATAAATTCTTTGCAGATTTTTTGCATATTTGTGTGGTAGTTGAAAGCAGTTGAAAGCATGGCGCTTCCTTCACTGAGGAGCTGGGAACATTCCTCTCTCAGGGAGAGATAGACGTGGTCCAGGGTAGAGGCAAGGCAAAACTGTGGGAACTGACCCTGCTGCCTTACTGGGCTCTTTCTTGTCAAAGATGCTGCCAAACTGGGGGCCCAAAGAATTTGAAGTCTACAGAATTGTCCGTGCAACAGCTGTTGAATGAATCAATTAACTAACAGCACTTAGGCTATGGTGTGTGGGTTATTTAGATGATGACAAATGGCTTCATTATAAAAACACTTTCCCAGTACGATAGATCCCTTTTGGATAAATTACTTTGATATTGTTTATTTAGTCAGGAGTTGAATATAGAGAAAATAAACTGGACAACCTTAACAGACTAAGTTGTCACAGGTACCAAGGTGAAATGGACTGAGTGAGAACAGAACAGGTCTCTCCAGTTAGGTTTTCAATCAGTTGAGAGGGCTTTAAGTTAACTGAAGCAGGGTGGGAACAATTTCCTGAATTAAGTCGACAGTGGTGGTAACACATTTTTAAGTGAAGCGCGATGACAGGGAACAGGTTTCTGAAAGAGAAGTGGAGGGCTTGAGATTATTTTTGAGATGCATAGACAGCCTAGTCTTTACTCTCTATATTGTGGTTTAGTCTTGTTATCCAGTTCTTTAATCACCATCCCTCCCTATGCCATCGCTCCACTAGTGTGACTATGCATTGCTTTGTTGCTGTCCCATAGTTGCGTTAGTCATTAGCTACTGTAAAGCACTGTTGTTGTGAGTCTCAGCCCGATCCTCCTGCAGCTCAGAGCAGAGCAGTGAGAATCACAGCGAAGAGAAAAAGAGAGACTTTAAAAGGTAAAACGCATTAAAAGTGGGCTGTCACCCTGTCTGAGAGAAAGCCAAAGGAATACAAGAACAAACAAGATAATTTGCAAACTTCATAATTTTCTTGAAAGGAAATAAAGTACTCTTCCTGTCCTGAAGTAAAAGACAGAGAGATATAGAGAGAGGAAGAAAAAAGTGTGAGTGCAACCCATTAGCGGCTAGTCATCCACACTGATCGTCAGCATTAGAAAGTGCTTTTAACTCTGCTGGCTGTCAGCAGCTTTGGCAGCTTGGAAGAGCTTAGCTTCTAGTCTGAATCTTAGTGAGAGGGAGGGCTGTGGTCGGCAGTGACAAAATCAGTTTGAACTCTTGCGTGGAGGATCTGTGAAAAGGAGTTTTGGATCAAAGCTGGCTAAGTGGGCCAGAATTACCTTGACCAACTGAGAACAGTCACATTTTGAAGAGAGGGGAAGCTAATCTGCAATATGGAGGGTAGATTAACATTTGCAGAGAAGATCCCTCCCAAAGAACACCAGCTTCAAAGCAGAAAGTCTGAAGTATCCCCCCCTTCTTCTTCCACTTTCTACTCAGTGTTAATTTGATCATTTAATTGGTGATCTCCCTTGTGTCTAGCGAGGCACCTTCCAGTGTTTGGAGAAAGACTCCAGGGCCCAGTCTGCTTTACTTTTCCAAACGAAATACAGCGACAAAACCAATGTTTATTTTGGTCTTTTGAATATGAATGTACTCAACACCAATGTGTTAATGTGTGAAAGGAAGGACCAGACTGAGAGAGGTATGCTGCTCTCAGAGAGCTGATATGGTGGTCAGTTCAGGGCCCTGATGTTTTACTTTTCTGTTGATGCATCACATCCTGAGCACCCTTGAACAGAAGATACTTTGAGCTCAGTTGACATATGCAATAGGCCATAGACAGTGTTATTTTGTGCGAACATATTTACAGCTCATGTTCATAATTGATCCTTTGTAATTGATTGGACTGAACCATAGGTTGAAATTGTTGATACAGTGAGGGAAAAAAGCTGATTTTGTACGTTTGCCCACTGACAAAGAAATGATCAGTCTATAATTTTAATGGTAGGTTTATTTGAACAGTGAGAGACAGAATAACAACAAAAAAATCAAGAAAAAAACGCATGTCAAAAATGTTATAAATTGATTTGCATTTTAATGAGGGAAATAAGTATTTGATCCCTCTGCAAAACATGACTTAGTACTTGGTGGCAAAACCCTTGTTGGCAATCACAGAGGTCAGACGTTTCTTGTAGTTGGCCACCAGGTTTACACACATCTCAGGAGGGATTTTGTCCCGCTCCTCTTTGCAGATCTTCTCCAAGTCATTAAGGTTTCGAGGCTGACGTTTGGCAACTCGAACCTTCAGCTCCCTCTACAGATTTTCTATGGGATTAAGGTCTGGCTAGGCCACTCCAGGACCTTAATGTGCTTCTTCTTGAGCCACTCCTTTGTTGCCTTGGCCGTGTGTTTTGGGTCATTGTCATGCTGGAATACCCATCCACGACCCATTTTCAATGCCCTGGCTGAGGGAAGGAGGTTCTCACCCAAGATTTGACGGTACATGGCCCCGTCCATCGTCCCTTTGATGCGGTGAAGTTGTCCTGTCCCCTTAGCAGAAAACACCCCCAAAGCGTTTCCACCTCCGTTTGACGGTGGGGATGGTGTTCTTGGGGTCATAGGTAGCATTCCTCCTCCTCCAAACACGGCGAGTTGAGTTGATGCCAAAGAGCTCCATTTTGGTCTCATCTGACCACAACACTTTCACCCAGTTGTCCTCTGAATCATTCAGATATTCATTGGTAAACTTCAGACGGGCATGTATATGTACTTTCTTGAGCAGGGGGACCTTGCGGGCGCTGCAGGATTTCAGTCCTTCACGGCGTAGTGTGTTACCAATTGTTTTCTTGGTGACTATGGTCCCAGCTGCCTTGAGATCATTGACAAGATCCTCCCGTGTAGTTCTGGGCTGATTCCTCACCGTTCTCATGATCATTGCAACTCCACGAGGTGAGATCTTGCATGGAGCCCCAGGCCGAGGGAGATTGACAGTTCTTTTGTGTTTCTTCCATTTCGAATAATCGTACCAACTGTTGTCACCTTCTCACCAAGCTGCTTGGTGATGGTCTTGTAGCCCATTCCAGCCTTGTGTAGGTCTACAATCTTGTCCCTGACATCCTTGGAGAGCTCTTTGGTCTTGGCCATGGTGGAGAGTTTGGAATCTGATTGACTGATTGCTTCTGTGGACAGGTGTCTTTTATACAGGTAACAAACTGAGATTAGGAGCACTCCCTTTAAGAGTGTGCTCCTAATCTCAGCTCGTTACCAGTATTAAAGACACCTGGGAGCCAGAAATCTTTCTGATTGAGAGGGGGTCAAATACTTATTTCTCTCATTAAAATGCAAATCAATTTATAACATTTTTAACATGCATTTTTATGGATATTTTTGTTGTTATTCTGTCTCTCACTGTTCAAATAAACCTACCATTAAAATTATAGACTGATCATTTGTTTGTCAGTGGGCAAACGTACAAAATCAGCAGGGGATCAAATACTTTTTCCCTCACTGTATAGCAGATACCGGGTAACGTTATCAAATGAAATCTGATTAGGTCCTGCTAATTATGTACAGTGACCTGCACTGTCATTTCTTGACACGTTCTCCTTCCCTCCCTCTTTCTGTCTGCTCTCTCACATGACGTCCATGTAAAAACACAACTTTCCTGTACTTATTCCATTCCCTCCTCTGTCACCTTCTTTATGCATAATGTGAAATATTAACAGTGTATCAGCCTAAATCTGAACTGGCTGCAGCAGTAATGAGACATGGCAGATGGGAGCACTGTTTGGACACTGCATGAGCAAATTAGGAAAGGAAAGAAGCCATAGTGGATTACTATCAGACCCTAAAAACACTATTGACCAGTGATTCAACTTCAGACTCTGTATTCTAGAGGGAAAAAAACTTAATTTGCTCTGAGGGAAGTTTCTGCTCCTAGTTGCCTTGGCATGTGAAATCTAGACCAGTTAGCACATCAGTTGTTTACACTAAAACACCATTAGCTAGCCATAGGTCCTTCTTCGTTAATTATGTTTCTTAAGAAATGTACAAGTTGTCATATCACGAACAAGGTGATCTGTCACTATAAGGAAGGATTTGCAGTTGGAGTTTGTTGAATTTTCCATGGTGTCGGAGTTCATTTGCAGGGGTGATTTTCGATCTAACCTATGCTGGTCTAATTTCAGCCAGGCTATTGGTATATGTGAAATAGTCCTTTAAAGGCGGCCTGCGTTTGAAGCCCGCTGCTCTGGGGTGTTCAAAGCTGCAGCTGTTTTGATGGTGGATGACAGCTATAATTAATGTTTATTTTGGCATCGAGTTCCACAGTCCTTTCATGCAAATGTCCTGCATGCAGTGAAATGGGTCATGGCAGCGCTGGGTGGTACAGAGCAGTTTGTGTTTTACCAGGATGGAGCAAAGCGCTTAATGAGGAGCATTTACATTTTAAATCATAGAGACCTCAAAAACAAAACACAACACAAAAGGCAGCCTTGTTATTACTTAGTGCTCAAAGGGCTTCCACAAAGGCTAAACACAACTGACTTGGCTTTGATGAGATAAATAGAACGATGGATAATTAGCTGTCACATTGACATATAACATAAATGAATCGAGGGCCTGTTATAATCATCCTCTATTTAACTGAATCAGCAGGAAGAGAGGGTATTTCATAATGAGAATGAGGCAGGCCTGACCCAATGATCTTGTGAGCAGCAGTATTATCATAATATTGACTTGCACTGTAATTACCTTTGATACACATCTGCAGTTCCTTTTTCTGAGTTCTGAACGAGGGACGTTTTTTTATTTTCTCGCTGTAGGTATCTGACGTGATAGTGTTTGTGTGTGTATCAGTGTGTGTGTGTGTGTCCCCCTTTTGCTCTTGTTTCCACAGCTCTCTGAGGGGAGGTTGTTCTGCTACGTCTGCTGTGGCTGTGGCCTACTAGAGACCTGCTGCAGCCTTTCAGACATTCCGGCTCACCGCACGTTTCCCCCGCCACGCCCCTCTATCCTCCCCTTCATCCCTCCATCCTCTTTCCACGGCAGAGCCAACACTGACATCACCGGGGAGGCATGTTGGCTGGGACTGGGGCTCTTTGGGTCTGCTTCCAATTACGACCCTGCACTAGGACTAACTCCTCGACTCCTCCTCAACGGGAAAAATTTCAAACTGTTATGAAACCAGGAGGAAAAACCTGAGACCAAGAGAAAACAAACCGCCAACTAGCCCCACCAGCAGGTTCAGGTCTGAGTCCGACAGGCAGACAGGCAGGCTGAGAGAAATTAATGTGGTCCTCTAACAACATTCAACGGCACTCAAATATTGGACATCTACTATATAAAGGGCCAGGCATTACAGAATATTGTCTCTAGCATGCAGTGGTATTAGGGAGTTAGGATTAGATATGGGGAAAGTAGGATGAGCTGAAATAGGACAGGTCAGGATTGAGCAGCAGTACAGTAAGAAAATGGGATTTGTCATGACTTCCGCCGAAGGTGGTTCCTCTCCTTGTTTGGGCGGTGCTCGGCGTTGCCGACCTAGTAGCCATCACCGATCCATTTTTCTTTTTCCGTTTGTTTTGTCTTTGGTTCATTCACACCTGGTTTTCATTTGCTTTAATTTCTGTGTGTATATTTACCCCTGTTTCCCACTTAGGTTTGTGCGGCATTATTTTCATGTAGCTCGTTGAGGTTTTCCTCAGTTTATTAACATGTGTACAGTGTTGTAGGATATGTAAGGAGCGTTGTTTTTTCCTCCTTCAGTGAATGACTGTTTGTTCCTATGTCTTGGGCGTTAATTGATATTGTACCTGACCCATTTTTGGACTTGCCTATCTAAGACGCTACTTTGACATCTCTGCTCCCCTGCACTTGACTACCTTAACTACCTCAAGTACAAAGTCGCTACAGGATTAATGTCCTTGACATGTGTTATCTCTGCTCTCAGTCTCTGTGACTGTGTTCCAAATGACACACTATTCCATATGTGATGCACTACTTTAGACCAGGGCCCATAGGGCTCGGATCAAAAGTAGTGCACTATACTGGGAATAGGATGCGTGAGAATCATAGGGCAGGCCTGTCTGTCTGTTTGTCCTGTACTTGAACCCTGGGCAGTTCTGGTTGTCCTGTGCAATGAAATACACCCTGAGAAGCCATCAAAATACAATGGTCAAACAAAACCATTAAAAAGACCCTGGCATTCTTGCATTTTTGTCTCCCACCATGTTGTTATTCGAGTCCGTTATACTGTATACATTACATTCTTAGTCTCGGCTGAATTATTTTGTCTCATTTTCTTTTTGGAGCTCTGCAATGTTTTAAAAAGCATTCCTCAGATTACAGATAGGGAGAAATTTGTACTGAGGGCAGAGAACATTCTTAATCATGGATTAAGCTCCACTAACATTGGGAGGTCATGGTTCTTTCAGTTTATACAGGACATCAAGCATAAATGTTGATACGGTAGATAAAATATGCTACAGATGAAATGAAATGCCCTGTAAATACCTGGCTGTCAAGAATATCAGATATCAAACCAACAGTTTCCTACAGCTAGTAGATGATGTGGTGGATTTAAACACATTTTGACATGTCATTAAGATGAACACTTCTTGTACAGGCAGAACATATTGGTTGGCAGTACAAAGAGAAAGGAATACCAGAGTTGAGATTGAAAACCATTGTTGAATCTATTTAGACCAGAGCTTCCCGTATATCACTGTAGGTGGTGTAAAGCTACATTTCCTTAGTATTGTTGTGGCAGAATTGGAGTGAGCTGTTGTACAGTGCCTTGCAAAAGTATCCATCCCCCTTGGCATTTTTCCTATTTTGTTGCATTACAACCTGTAATTTAAATGGATTTTAAATGGATTTTTATTTGGATTTCATGTAATGGACATTCACAAAATAGTCCAAATTGGTGAAGTGAAATTTAAAAAATAAATTGTTTAAATTATTATTATTTTTTAAATGGAAAAGTGGTGCGTGTATATGTATTCACCCCCTTTGCTATGAAGCCCCTAAATAAGATCTGGTGCAACCAATTACCTTCAGAAGTCACATAACTAGTTAAATAAAGTCCACCTGTGTGAAATCTAAGTGTCACATGATCTGTCACATGATCTCAGTATGTATACACCTGTTCTGAAAAGCCCCAGAGTCTGCAACACCACTAAGCAAGGGGCACCACCATGCAAGTGGCACCATGAAGACCAAGGAGCTCTCCAAACAGGTCAGGGACAACGTTGTGGAAAAGCACAGATCAGGGTTGGGTTATAAAAAATATCAGAGACTTTGAACATCCCACGGAGCACCATTAAATCCATTATTAAAAAATGGAAAGAATATGACACCACAACAAACCTGCCAAGAGAGGGCTGACCACCAAAACTCACAGACCAGGCAAGGAGGGCATTAATCAGAGAGGCAACTAAGAGACCAAAGATAACCCTGATGGAGCTGCAAAGTTCCACAGAGGAGATTGAGTATCTGTCCATAGAACCACTTTAAGCTGTACACTTCACAGAGCTGGGCTTTACGGAAGAGTCACCAGAAAAAAAACATTGCTTAAAGAAAACAATAAGTGTTCGCCAAAAGTCATGTGGGAGACTCCCCAAACATATGGAAGAAGGTACTCTGGTCAGGTGAGTCTAAAATGTAGCTTTTTGGCCATCAAGGAAAACGCTATGTCTGGCACAAACCCAACACTACGCATCACCCCGAGAAACTCATCCCCACTGTGAAACATGGTGGTGGCAGCATCATGCTGTGGGGCTGTTTTTCATCGGCAGGGACTGGGAAACTGGTCAGAATGGAAGGAATGATGGATGGCGCTAAATACAGGGAAATTCTTGAGCTCTTGAACTATTTTGCGTCTTCAAAGTGGTAGGCATGTTGTGTAAATCAAATGATACAAACCCCCCCCCCCCAAAATCAATTTTAATTCCAGGTTGTTAGACAACAAAATATGAAAAATGCCAAGGGGGTGAATACTTTCGCAAGCCACTAACTGTTCATGTGTATGCTCTGCTCTGTGTTGAACTGTGATGTTATGCATGTCATAGACTCCTGGCACTCTAACACAAGGCCATTGTGTTCTGGAACTGTTGCTTGTATAAAATAACTGTTGTTTAACAATATGATTGTATTGTTACCTCCCACTATATAAGGGACATGTAACCATTTATTCTTCAAGCTCTTTCCCTGACTGCGATCAGAGAGGGATCTACCTTGCAGCTGATTGTGTTTATTAAAGATTCACTATTATAATTATAAATTAGTCTCTGACTAATCTTTGGATTGAGTTTTCCACAACAGTACGCAGCATGACAATACGTCAATGTAACAGCAAGTTACTTAGAAACAGGGATTTAGTAAAGAGGTTAATTGAAACCATCCAACAGCTTGCCTGTATAATCCTGGTCCACAGGCATGGCGATGCCTTCATTCTGATAAGACTAAGTGGGTTAAGTAACTGTAGTGTGAAGTAAGTAGCTGGCACACACTGTGTTTTCACAGGTGATTGTAAAGGCTGTTGAGTTAAAGCATGGAGGGTGGTGTTGAGACCCATATGCTGTCCAGATGTCTATCAACATGCGGGGGAGACTGGCAGGGTTAGAGGCCCCTGGTACGGCCCTGACCCGGCCCGCCTTTCCTCAGCTTGGAGGAGCTGGACAGCATTACTGCTTCAGAGAGAACCAGGAGGACTCCATTAAGATCTACTTTAGAATACCCTTGTCGATGTCCAGTCTTTTGAGATGGGCGATCTCCATGTCTGGAATGAGTCCAATAAGCATGAGGTTTTAGAAATGTCCTTGACATTGTGAATCCATTAATGTCATATTACCATGTCAGGTAAAAAGCTAACTGAGGATTGTGCAGAGTCCAGAGAGAACAATATCTGCCACTTGCATCAGACATTTCTTATTTTCCCACCCCTTTTCCTTTCCCTGTCTCGGCCCCCTTCTCTTCCCTCTTAGTCTCCTCCCACCTCTCCCCTAATCTCCCGCCTGCCCTTTCAATTAAATTAAATTAAATTCAATTCAAGGGGCTTTATTGGCATGGGAAACATATGTTAACATTGCCGAAGCAAGTGAAGTAGATACTATACAAAAGTGAAATAAACAATACAAATGAACAGTAAACATTACACTCACAGAAGTTCCAAAAATAATAAAGACATTACAAATGTCATATTATGTATACAGTGTTGTAACGATGTACAAATGGTTAAAGTACAAAAGGGAAAATAAATAAGCATAAATATGGGTTCTATTTACAATGGTGTTTGTTCTTCACTGGTTTCCCTTTTCTTGTGGCAACAGGTCACAAATCTTGCTGCTGTGATGGCACACTGTGGTATTTCACCCAGTAGATATGGGAGTTTATCAAAATTGGGTTTGTTTTTCGAATTCTATGTGGATCTGTGTAATCTGAGGGAAATGTGTGTCTCTAATATGGTCATACATTGGGCAGGAGGTTGGGAAGTGCAGCTCAGTTTCCACTTCATTTTGTGGGCAGTGTGCACATAGCCTGTCATCTCTTGAGAGCCAGGTCTGCCTTCGGCAGCCTTTCTCAATAGCAAGGCTATGGTCACTGAGTCTGTACATAGTCAAAGCTTTCCTTAAGTTTGGGTCAGTCACAGTGGTCAGGTATTCTGCCACTGTGTACTCTCTGTTGAGGGCCAAATAGCATTCTAGTTTGCTCTGTTTTTTTTGTTAATTCTATCCAATGTGTCATGTAATTATCTTTTTGTTTTCTCACGATTTGGTTGGGTCTAATTGTGTTGCTGTCCTGGGGCTCTGTAGGGTGTTTTTGTGTTTGTGAACAGAGCCCCAGGACCAGCTTGCTTAGTGGACTCTTCTCCAGGTTCATCTCTCTGTAGGTGATGGCTTTGTTATGGAAGGTTTGGGAATCGCTTCCTTTTAGGTGGTTTTAGAATATAATGGCTGTTTTCTGGATTTTGATAAATAGCGGGTATCGGCCTAATTCAGCTCTGCATGCATTATTTGGTGTTCTACGTTGTACACAGAGTATACTTTTGCAGAATTCTGCATGCAGAGTCTCAATTTGGTCTTTGTCCCATTTTGTGAATTCTTGGTTGGTGAGCGGACCTCACAACCATAAAGGGCAATGGGTTCTTTAACTGATTCAAGTATTTTTAGCCAGATCCTAATTAGTATGTCGAATTTTATGTTCCTTTTGATGGCAAAGAATGCCCTTCTTGCCTTGTCTCAGATCGTTCACAGCTTTGTGGAAGTTACCTGTGGCGCTGAGGTATATATCGTTTTTTGTGTGCTCTAGGGAAACAGTGTCCAGATGGAATTTGTATTTGGAACACCATTATTTTGGTTTTACTGAGATTTACTGACAGGGCCCAGGTCTGTCAGAATCTGTGCAGAATATCTAGGTGCTGCTGTAGGCCCTCCTTGGTTGGTGACAGAAGCACCAGATCGTCAGCAAACAGTAGACATTTGACTTCAGATTCTAGTAGGGTGAGGCCGGGTGCTGCAAACTTTTCTAGTGCCCTCGCCAATTCGTTGATATATATGTTAAAGAGGGTGGGGCTTAAGCTGCATCCCTGTCTCACCCCACGGCCCTGTGGGAAGAAATGTGTGTTTTTTGCCTATTTTAACCACACACTTGTTGTTTGTGTATATTCATTTTATAATGTTATATGTTTTTTCCCCAACACCATTTTCCGTCAATTTGTATAGCAGACCTGTCACGACTTCTGCCGAAGTCGGCTCCTCTCCTTGTTCGGGCGGCGTTCGGCGGTCAATGTCACCGGCTTTCTAGCCATCGCCGCTCCATTTTTCATGTATCCATTTGTTTTGTCTTGTTCCCTGCCCACCTGGTTTTCATTCCCCAATCAATTCATATGTATTTATTCCTCTGTTCCCCATCAGGTCTTTGTGTAGGATTGTTTGTGTTACGTGTATTTTGATATTGTGGATATTGTTACGTGCATTACATTTTGTCTATGTTCCGTGTTTTGTGCACATTTTATGTTATTTTTGTGCTGTCATTTTGACCGGAATAAAAGGCACGCCTGTTCACTACACTCTGCTCTCCTGCACCTGACTTCGCCTCCGATACACACTCCTAACAAGACCCTCATGCCAAATTGAGTCAAAGGCTTTTTTGAAATCAACAAAGCATGACAAGATTTTTCCTTTGTTTTGGTTTGTTTGTTTGTCAATTTGCGTGTGCTGGGTGAATACGTGGTCTGTCGTACCATAATTTGGTAAAATGCCAATTTGACATTTGCTCAGAACATTGTTTTCACTGAGGAAATGTACAAGTCTGCTGTTAATGATAATGCAGAGGATTTTCTGTTGCTGTTAATGCATATCCCACGGTAGTTATTGGGGTCAAATTTGTCTCCACTTTTGTGGATTGGGGTGATCAGTCCTTGGTTCCAAATATTGGGGAAGATGCCAGACCTAAGGATGATGTTAAAGAGTTTTAGTATAGCCAATTGGAATTTGTTGTCTGTATATTTGATCATTTCATTGAGGATCCCATCAACACCACAGGCCTTTTTGGGTTGGAGGGTTTTTATTTTGTCCTGTAGTTCATTCAATCTTCGGTCCCGTGTTGCTCAGTTGGTAGAGCATGGTGTTTGCAACGCCAGGGTTGTGGGTTCGATTCCCATGGGGGACCAGTATGAGGGAAAAAAAAGAAAAAAGAAATGTATGAAATGTATGCATTCACTACTGTAAGTCACTCTGGATAAGAGTGTCTGCTAAATGACTAAAATGTAAAAAATGTAATTCAAGGTAATTGGAGAATCCAGTGGGTTCTGGTAGTCTTTAATAGTTGATTCTAAGATTTGTCTTTGATCATGTATATGTTTTTGCTGTTTGTTCTTTGTTATAGAGCCAAACAGATTGTAGAAGTGGTTTACCCATACATCTCCATTTTGAATAGATAATTCTTCGTGTTGTTGTTTGTTTAGTGTTTTCCAATTTTCCCAGAAGTGGTTAGAGTCTATGGATTCTTCAATTACATTGAGCTGATTTCTTGAGTGCTGTTCCTTCTTTTTCCGTAGTGTATTTCTGTATTGTTTTAGTGATTCACCATAGTGAAGGCGTAGACTCAGGTTTTCCGGGTCTCTATGTTTTTGGTTGGACAAGTTTCTCAATTTCTTTCTTTGATTTTTGCATTCTTCATTAAACCATTTGTCATTGTTGTTAATTTTCTTCGGTTTTCTATTTGAGATTTTTAGATTTGATAGGGAAGCTGAGAGGTCAAATATACTAAGATTTTCTACTGCCAAGTTTACACCTATTACAGTGGAACGTTTCAGGAACGTCCAGGAAGTTGTCTAAAAGGGATTGAATTTGTTGTTGCCTAATTGTTTTTTGGCAGGTTTCCAAACTACTTTCCTTCCATCTATAGCATTTCTTAATATTACTCAGTTCCTTTGGCTATGATGCCTCATGATTGTGTATTGCTATGTTCAAGTAGACTATGATTTTTCTGTGGTCTGATAGGGGTGTCAGTGGGCTGACTGTGAACGCTCTGAGAGACTCTGGGTTGAGGCCAGTGATAAAATAGTCTACAGTACTACTGCCAAGAGATGAGCTGTAGGTGAACCTACCATAGGAGTCCCCTCGAAGCCTACCGTTGACTATGTACATCCCCAGATTGCGACAGAGCTGCAGGAGTTGTGACCCGTTTTTGTTGGTTATGTTATCATAGTTGTGCCTAGGGGGGTACATGGGGGAGGGAATGCTGTCACCTCCAGGCAGGTGTTTGTCCCCCTGTGTGCTGAGGGTGTCAGGTTCTTGTCCGGTTCTTGCATTTAGGTCGCCACAGACTAGTACTTGTCCCTGGGCCTGGAAATGATTGATTTCCCCCTCCAGGATGGAGAAGCTGTCTTCATTAAAGTATGGGGATTCTAGTGGGGGATATAGGTAGCACACATGAGGACATTTTTCTGTGTTAAGATAATTTCCTTTTGAATTTCTAGCCAAATGTAAAATGTTCCTGTTTTGATTAATTTAATGGAGTGAGTTAAGTCTGCTCTATACCAAATTAGCATACCCCCTGAGTCCCTTCCCTGTTTCACACCTGGTGGATGGGACTACCAGCTCTCTATAAACTAGAGGGAAACCAGTGGGTCCGTCTCCTCTATACCAGGTTTCTTGTAGGATGATAATGTCTGTAATTCCGATTTCTTCGATGAAGTCCAGGTTCCTGCTCTTTAGGCCAAAGGCAGATGACCTCAGGCCTTGGATATTCCAGGATGAGATAGTGAAGACTTTGTGTTCCATAAAGTGTCCAATGTTGTTGGTCGTGTGGTTTGGTCACAGGCCAGTAAGTGTGAGCAGAACCTGCTGAGCATCTGGTACATACCATTGGCTTGGGCTAGTGTAAGAGCCGGGGTTGGGCCTGTTTGCCCGCTCATGGCCTGGGCGTATGTGTGACTTCCATGTTGAGGCCCTCTTTGTGGGGGTGGGGTGCATGGTAGAGGTCGACCGATTATGATTTTTCAACACCGATACCGATTATTGGAGGACCAAAAAAAAAGTCGATACCGATTAATCGGCCATTTTTTTTATTTATTTATTTGTAATAATGACAATTACAACAATACTGAATGAACACGTATTTTAACTTAATATAATACATCAATAAAATCAATTTAGCCTCAAATAAATAATGAAACATGCTCAATTTGGTTTAAATAATGCAAAAACAAAGTGTTGAAGAAGAAAGTAAAAGTGCAATATGTGCCATGTAAAAAAGCTAACGTTTAACTTCCTTGATCAGAACATGAGAACATATGAAGCTGGTGGTTCCTTTTAACATGAGTCTTCAATATTCCCAGATAAGAAGTTTTAGGTTGTAGTTATTATAGGAATTATAGGACTATTTCTCTCTGTACAATTTGTATTTCAGATACCTTTGACTATTTGATGTTCTTATAGGCACTTTAGTATTGCCAGTGTAACAGTATAGCTTCCATCCCTCTCCTCGCTCCTACCTGGGCTCAAACCAGGAACACATCGACAACAGCCACCATCGAAGCAGCGTTACCCATGCAGAGCAAGTGGAACAACTACTCCAAGTCTCAGAGCGAGTGACGTTTGAAACGCTATTAGCGCGCACCCGGCTAACTAGCTAGCCATTTCACATCGGTTACACCAGCCTAACAGGCTTGAAGTCATAAACAGCGCAATGCATTGTGAAGGGCTGCTGGCAAACGCACGAAAGTGCTGTTTGAATGAACGCTTACGAGCCTGCTGCTGCCTGCCATCGCTCAGTCAGACTCAGTCAGACTGCTCTATCAATATGTCATCTGTCTTCCGGTTTGGAGCGAGCAGTCGCACTACGCTTCACTCCACAGGTAATATTACACTTCACTACATTACAACGGTTTGATTTGTTTGATCCGAGCAATTATTTTCTTAGCTAGCTACATAGCCGTCTTTGTATCAAAGATAATCGTGTAGCTTAGAGTAATTATCGAAGTTAGCTATCTTCGTCCTCCTAACGTAGTCATCACTGCTAGCTAGCTAGTCAACACTGCTAGCTAGCCAACCAGCCAACTTCCACCGACTAGCTGCACTATCTATTACATTACAACGGAACGACTTGACTAGTGTAGTGTTAGTGAGCCAGCTACTTAGTTGTCTTTGCATCTAAGATAATTGTGTAGTTTAGAGTAATTATTAGTAAGTAGCCAGCCGCGACGCCAGACGTAGTCAACACACCTAGTCATCATTAATCCACTGCTAGCTAGCTAGCCAACAGCTAGCCAACCGTTACCGACCAGCAGCGCTGTAGACACCAATACTTTACAACGGAACGATTTGACTAGTGCAGTGTTGGCTAGCTAGCTACATAGTTGTCTTTGTCACAGCTTGATAATTGTGTAGTTTAGTAATTACCGAGGTTAGCTAGCCAGCTATTGCCGTCCCCCGCGACGCCATTTTTTCCAAACCCAGCCAACTAGTAACACTGTAGAAACTAAAATACATTACAAAGGAACGTCTTGATTAGTGTTATGTTAGCTAGCTACAAAGTTGCTTTGTATCATGACAAGGTGTAGTACTGAAACTATCGAGGTCACCTAGCCAGCTACACCTAGCCAGCTACACGGTCAAACAAAGTCAACAACGCAGCCACTGCTAGCTAGCCTACTCCACCAGCCAGCAGTACTGTATCATTTTCGTCATTTTAGTCAATAGATTTTTTGCAACGTAAACTTAACTTTCTGAACATTCGAGACGTGTAGTCCACTTGTCATTCCAATCTCCTTTGCATTAGCGTAGCCTCTTCTGTAGCTTGTCAACTATGTGTCTGTCTATCCCTGTTCTCTCCCCTCTGCACAGGCCATACAAACGCTTCACACCGCGTGGCCGCTGCCACTCTAACCTGGTGGTCCCAGCGCGCACGACCCACGTGGAGTTCCAGGTCTCCGGCAGCCTCTGGAACTGCCGGTCTGCGGCCAACAAGGCTGAGTTCATCTCAGCCTATGCTACCCTCCAGTCCCTAGACTTCCTGGCGCTGACGGAAACATGGATCACCACAGATAACACTGCTACTCCTACTGCTCTCTCCTCGTCTGGCCACGTGTTCTCGCATACCCCTAGAGCATCGAGCCAGCGGGGTGGTGGCACTGGAATCCTCATCTCTCCCAAGTGGACATTCTCTCTTTCTCCCCTGACCCATCTGTCTATCTCCTCATTTGAATTCCATGCTGTCACAGTTACCAGCCCTTTCAAGCTTAACATCCTCATCATTTATCGCCCTCCAGGTTCCCTTGGAGAGTTCATCAATGAGCTTGACGCCTTGATAAGTTCCTTCCCTGAGGATGGCTCACCTCTCACAGTTCTGGGTGACTTTAACCTCCCCACGTCTACCTTCGACTCATTCCTCTCTGCCTCCTTCTTTCCACTCCTCTCCTCTTTTGACCTCACCCTCTCACCTTCCCCCCTACTCACAAGGCAGGCAATACGCTTGACCTCATCTTTACTAGATGCTGTTCTTCCACTAATCTCATTGCAACTCCTCTCCAAGTCTCCGACCACTACCTTGTATCCTTTTCCCTCTCGCTCTCATCAAAAACTTCTCACTCTGCCCCTACTCGGATGGTATTGCGCCGTCCCAACCTTCGCTCTCTCTCTCCTGCTACTCTCTCCTCTTCCATCCTATCATCTCTTCCCTCTGCTCAAACCTTCTCCAACCTATCTCCTGATTTTGCCTCCTCAACCCTCCTCTCCTCCCTCTCTGCATCCTTTGATTTTCTCTGTCCCCTATCCTCCAGGCCGGCTCGGTCCTCCCCTCCTGCTCCGTGGCTCGACGACTCACTGCGAGCTCACAGAACAGGGCTCCGGGCAGCCGAGCGGAAATGGAGGAAAACTCGCCTCCCTGCGGACCTCGCATCCTTTCACTCCCTCCTCTCTACATTTTCCTCTTCTGTCTCTGCTGCTAAAGCCACTTTCTACCACTCTAAATTCCAAGCATCTGCCTCTAACCCTAGGAAGCTTTTTGCTACCTTCTCCTCCCTCCTGAATCCTCCTCCCCCTCCCCCCCCCCCCTCCTCCCTCACTGCGGATGACTTCGTCAACCATTTTGAAAAGAAGGTTGACGACATCCGATCCTCGTTTGCTAAGTCAAGCGACACCGCTGGTCCTGCTCACACTGCCCTACCCTGTGCTTTGACCTCTTTCTCCCCTCTCTCTCCAGATGAAATCTCGCGTCTTGTGACGGCCGGCCGCCCAACAACCTGCCCACTTGACCCTATCCCCTCCTCTCTTCTCCAGACCATTTCCGGAGACCTTCTCCCCTACCTCACCTCGCTCATCAACTCATCCTTGACCGCTGGCTACGTCCCTTCCGTCTTCAAGAGAGCGAGAGTTGCACCCCTTCTGAAAAAACCTACACTCGATCCCTCCGATGTCAACAACTACAGACCAGTATCCCTTCTTTCTTTTCTCTCCAAAACTCTTGAACGTGCCGTCCTTGGCCAGCTCTCCTGCTATCTCTCTCAGAACGACCTTCTTGATCCTAATCAGTCAGGTTTCAAGACTGGGCATTCAACTGAGACTGCTCTTCTCTGTGTCACGGAGGCTCTCCGCACTGCTAAAGCTAACTCTCTCTCCTCTGCTCTCATCCTTCTAGACCTATCTGCTGCCTTTGATACTGTGAACCATCAGATCCTCCTCTCCACCCTCTCCGAGCTGGGCATCTCCGGCGCGGCCCACGCTTGGATTGCGTCCTACCTGACAGGTCGCTCCTACCAGGTGGCGTGGCGAGAAGCTGTCTCCGCACCACGTGCTCTCACCACTGGTGTCCCCCAGGGCTCTGTTCTAGGCCCTCTCCTATTCTCGCTATACACCAAGTCACTTGGCTCTGTCATATCCTCACACGGTCTCTCCTATCATTGCTATGCAGACGACACACAATTAATCTTCTCCTTTCCCCCTTCTGACAACCAGGTGGCGAATCGCATCTCTGCATGTCTGGCAGACATATCAGTGTGGATGACGGATCACCACCTCAAGCTGAACCTCGGCAAGACGGAGCTGCTCTTCCTCCCGGGGAAGGACTGCCCGTTCCATGATCTCGCCATCACGGTTGACAACTCCCTTGTGTCCTCCTCCCAGAGTGCTAAGAACCTTGGCGTGATCCTGGACAACACCCTGTCGTTCTCCACTAACATCAAGGCGGTGACCCGATCCTGTAGGTTCATGCTCTACAACATTCGCAGAGTACGACCCTGCCTCACACAGGAAGCGGCGCAGGTCCTAATCCAGGCACTTGTCATCTCCCGTCTGGATTACTGCAACTCGCTGTTGGCTGGGCTCCCTGCCTGTGCCATCAAACCCCTACAACTCATCCAGAACGCCGCAGCCCGTCTGGTGTTCAACCTTCCCAAGTTCTCTCACGTCACCCCGCTCCTCCGCTCTCTCCACTGGCTTCCAGTTGAAGCTCGCATCCGCTACAAGACCATGGTGCTTGCCTACGGAGCTGTGAGGGGAACGGCACCTCCGTACCTTCAGGCTCTGATCAGGCCCTACACCCAAACAAGGGCACTGCGTTCATCCACCTCTGGCCTGCTGCCTCCCTACCTCTGAGGAAGCACAGTTCCCGCTCAGCCCAGTCAAAACTGTTCGCCGCTCTGGCACCCCAATGGTGGAACAATCTCCCTCACGATGCCAGGACAGCGGAGTCAATCACCACCTTCCGGAGACACCTGAAACCCCACCTCTTTAAGGAATACCTGGGATAGGATAAAGTAATCCTTCTAACCCCCCCCCCTTTAAAGGATTTAGATGCACTATTGTAAAGTGTTTGTTCTACTGGATATTATAGGTGAATGCACCAATTTGTAAGTCGCTCTGGATAAGAGCGTCTGCTAAATGACTTAAATGTAATGTAAATGTAATATCAAATCATAGACTTAATTATAACATAATAACACACAGAAATACGAGCCTTAGGTCATTAATATGGTCGAATCCGGATACTATCATCTCGAAAACAAAATGTTTTTCCTGTCACTGAAATACGGAACCGTTCCGTATTTTATCTAATGGGTGGCATCCCTAAGTCTAAATATTCCTGTTACATTGCACAACGTTCAATGTTATGTCATAATTATGTAAAATTCGGGCAAATTAGTTCGCAATGAGCCAGGCGGCCCAAATTGTTGCATATACCCTGACTCTGCGTGCAATGAACGCAAAATGACACAATTTCACCTGGTTAATATTGCCTGCTAACCTGCATTTCTTTTAGCTGAACATGCAGGTTTAAAAATATATACTTCTGTGTATTGATATTAAGAAAAGCATTGATGTTTAAGGTTAGGTACAGTCGTGCAACGATTGTGCTTTTTTCGCAAATGCGCTTTTGTTAAATCATCCCCCGTTTGGCGAAGTTGGCTGTCTTTGTTAGGAAGAAATAGTCTTTACAGTTCGCAAAGAGCCAGGCGGCCCAAACTGCTGCATATACCCTGACTCTGTTGCAAGAGCAGTGACACATTTTCTCTAGTTAAAATAAATTCATGTTAGCAGGCAATATTAGCTAAATATGCAGGTTTAAAAATATATACTTGTGAATTGATTTTAAGAAAGGCATTGATGTTTATGGTTGGAGCAACGTGTACCTAAGTGATTATATGCAATGCAGGACAGGCTAGATAAACTAGTAGTATCATCAACCATGTGTAGTTAACTAGTGATTAAGATTGAGTGATTGTTTTTTATAAGATAAGTTTAATGCTAGCGAGCAACTTACCTTGGCTTCTTACTGCATTCGCATAGCAGGCAGGCTCCTCGTGGAGTGCAATGTAAAGCAGGTGGTTAGAGCGTTGGACTAGTTAACCGTAAGGTTGCAAGATTGAATCCCCGAGCTGACAAGGTAAAAATCTGTCTTCTGCCCCTGAACAAGGCAGTTAACCCACCGTTCCTAGGCCGTCATTGAAAATAAGAATGTGTTCTTAACTGACTTGCCTAGTTAAATAAAGGTCTAAAAAATATATATATATTTTTTTAAATGTAAAAAATTAATCGGCCAAGTCGGCGTCCAAAAATACCGATTTCCGATTGTTATGAAAACTTGAAATCGGCCCTAATTAATCGGCCATTCGGATTATTTGGTCGACTTCTAGTGCATGGGGTGGGCAGGATCGGCATAGGTCTGATCTGAGGGGACCTAAATGGTGTGTGGGCATGGTTGACTTGGTGGGGGTGTTGATGGGGTGGGGGTGTGTATGTGGCTGGTGGTGTTGTGGTCTGGATGTAGGTCCTCTCAGCGTGGGTCCTCTATGTGTAGGTCCGGGGGGGGTCCCGCGGGTCTGAGAGAGTGTCTCGCTGGTCTGGGCAGGGTGTCTATTGATCTGTTGCTCCTGTGTGAAGTGTTGGGGCTGTTTTTGAGAGCGATGTCCTTAAAACCTCTTACATCTAGACGTTCCGCTAGCGGAACACCTGCTCCAATATCCAATGATGGGCGTGGCGCGAAATACAAACTCCTCTAAAATCCGAAAACTTTTTCAAACATATGACTATTTTACACCATTTTAAAGACAAGACTCTCCTTTATCTAACCACACTGTCCGATTTCAAAAAGGCTTTACAGTGAAAGCAAAACATTAGATTATGTCAGCAGAGTACCCAGCCAGAAATAATCAGACACCCATTTTTCAAGCTAGCATATAATGTCACAAAAAACAAAACCACAGCTAAATGCAGCACTAACCTTTGATGATCTTCATCAGATGACAACCCTAGGACATTATGTTATACAATGCATGCATGTTTTGTTCAATCAAGTTCATATTTATATCAAAAACCAGCTTTTTTACATTAGCATGTGACGTTCAGAACTAGCATACCCACCGAAAACTTCCGGTGAATTTACTAAATTACTCACGATAAACGTTCACAAAAAACATAACAATTATTTTAAGAATTATAGATAGAGAACTTCTTTATGCAATCGCCATGTCCGATTTTAAAATAGCTTTTCGGTGAAAGCACATTTTGCAATATTCTGACTAGATAGCCCAGCCATCACGGGCTAGCCTATTTACACACCCACCAAGTTTAGCACTCACCAAAGTCAGATTTACTATAAGAAAAAATGTTATTACCTTTGCTGTCTTCGTCAGAATGCACTCCCAGGACTTCTACTTCAATAACAAATGTTGGTTTGGTTCAAAATAATCCATAGTTATATCCAAATAGCGGCGTTTTGTTTGTGCGTTCAAGACACTATCCGAATGGTAAAGAAGGGTTACGAGCACGACACATTTCGTCACAAAAAAATTCTAATTATTCCATTACCGTACTTCGAAGCATGTCAACCGCTGTTTAAAATCAATTTTTATGCTATTTTTCTCGTAAAAAAGCGATAATATTCCGACCGGGAGTCGTTGTATCCGTCCAAAAACGAAAGAATAAAAACATGGGGTCGTCTCGTGCACGAGCCTGAGTCTCATTGTCCGCTGATAGACCACTTAGCAAATGCACTAATGTTTTTCAGCCAGGGCCTGGAATTACGTCATTCAGCTTTTTCCCGGGTTCTGAGAGCCTATGGGAGCCGTAGGAAGTGTCACGTCATGCCAGAGATCCCCTGTTTTTGTTAGAGATGATCAATAAGGCCATGAAATGGTCAGAGAGAGCGACTCCTGTTTGGAATCTTCTCATGTTTTGGCCTGCCAAATGAGTTCTGTTATACTCACAGACACCATTCAAACAGTTTTAGAAACTTTGGAGTGTTTTCTATCCAAAGCTAATAATTATATGCATATTCTAGTTTCTGGGCAGGAGTAATAATCAGATTAAATCGGGTACGTTTTTTATCCGGCTGTGAAAATACTGCCCCCTAGCCATAAGAGGCTAAAGTCCGGGCGAAGGTGGGCACTGCTGCCTTGTATAGGTGGACCTGGTCATAGAGGCTGTTCAAGTCCAGGTTGGAGTGGTGGGTCAGTAAAATATTTGGTTTTGAGGCACTGTCATGTGAAATACTTGCGTTTACCCGCTGTATGGTAGCAGGGTGGAAGTCTTTTCGTGGTAGCAGGATGTAGATTGTGCATTGGGGAAAGTACAAGAAGCTTTTTCAATCACTCCTTTTGTGCTGTGGCCACCCTTTCCTGCTGTGTTCTCAGGTCATTTGTGCCTGGGTGTATTATTATGTGGCTAGGTGAACCTAGTTGGTCCTCAGACAGAAGGTCTAGGGCATGCTGGGTGTTTGGACACCAGAGTTTAGACACACTGTGTTTGGGAAAAAGTGTTTTTTCTTGTATATATTTCTCATTTGAGTACAATCTGTGTCTTGTGTATGTCCTCAGTGGGTGTGTGGCGGTTGTCAGGAGGGCTATCAGGGTGGCTGACAGGGGGGGGGGGTGCTCAGAGGGGGTGAGATCCCCTGGGCTTGGGGTTCTTCATTTGTCTGTTCTGCTGTGATGTCGACGCTATGGTCAGGGTCTGGTGTGAACTGTTCTGCTGTGGTATCGAGACTTTTGTCGGGAGCTGAGGTGGGCTGTTCTGCTGGCTTCTCTGCGGAGGTGGCCACCTCTCTAGAGGGTTGTTCTCTGTAACAGGCCATCCCCCTCACCCTCTCCTCTAGCAATCTGATCCTCTCTTCTAGTGCTCTGTTCTTCTCCTGCTCTTGTTTTTTATATTGTTGAAATTGTCTCACCACAGTCCAGAGTGCAGATATGTCTCTCTCCATCTCCAGCTCTCCGGGTCTGGTTAAGGGGGTGTTGTTGTGCTGGACTGTTGTCTGGGTCTGTGCTGACTGGAGTGTAATCACCTGCTGTTCCAGCTCCACCTGCCTTACCTCCAGCTGGGTAAATGTATCCTTCATTTCAATGAGGGGGTAGTACTCTGTGCTGGGAGGTTGACTTTCCGCTTGGGGTTGCTCGTCTGTGGGGTTATATAATGAAGAGGTCAGGTCTGACCCGCTTGGGGTGGGGGTACCTTTTTCAAGGGTGAGCTTCTCCTGCTGGGCTAATTCTTTGATTAGGTGAAAGTCCAGCTGGAACTGTTTGGGGTTGTCCTGTACCAATACTGTTCCAGACTTATAGAGATTTATATTAGCTGACTCAGAGTCCTCGTTGTCTATTATCCTGAGTTTCCACCCCTCGTTAACACCCCCCCCTCCCCTCTTAACAGAGGGGTAGTGTGCTAATATAGCACTGTGCCATGCCAGGAGATGGTCTGGTTAATATAGCACTGTGCCATGCCAGGAGATGGTCTGGTTAATATAGCACTGTGCCATGCCAGGAGATGGTCTGGTTAATATAGCACTGTGCCATGCCAGGGGATGGTCTGGTTAATATAGCACTGTACCATGCCAGGGGATGGTCTGGTTAATATAGCACTGTGTCATGCCAGGGGATGGTCTGGTTAATATAGCACTGTGCCATGCAAGGAGATGGTCTGGTTAATATAGCACTGTGCCATGCCAGGAGATGGTCTGGTTAATATAGCACTGTGCCATGCCAGGAGATGGTTTGTGTGGAAGATGAGGTTGCTGATGTTCCGATTTTTATAATAGTAGATTATAAAACATCTACTACTAACATAACCTGGTTCAAGTATTCATGACATTACCCTGAGGAAGGCACAGTGATGGCAAAACGTTGGTAAATACCCATTAAATTGCTGGGAGTTAATATATGCAGTGTGCGACTTTCTTTATTTTGATAGTTTATAGCCCATTTTTATAATAGTCTGCAAAAAGTGTCTTTAGATTTTCCATAAGGAGCTTCATTTTGTGATCTTTTCTTGCCTTATCATTCGTTACATACACAGGGTACTGTATTTGAATTACCTCTGAACAGCGGGAGGCAGCTTCTAAGGCCTCTCCATTTGGTTGGAGTAGACTGTGCGACTCTCCTGCCATTGTTGGGCTAAAGGGCTTTGACACCTCTCACTTGACACGTCAGTGCTAATTGAAGTTGTATCAAGCTTGGCAGCCTTTATTTAGCATTCAGTCCTTATAAAGTAATGTAATGTATTTTTCTTCTTGGCTTTTGGAAATAAAATATTGCTTCAGACTAAACATTACTCACCCAGTTCCAGGTGGATGGTGTTTTCAGGTTTCTGTTGTTTTCCAGAGCATTTGCTGTATAGTTTTGGAATAGTAATCTTTGGTAGTTGTAAGCCTTCCAGGTGATTCCGTAATTCTGTCCAAAATCAGGTTGTAGGTTTTGAGTTTTAATTTGGAGTGAAGGTTATGTTGTATAGGGTAGCACCCTATATACGTTCCTGACAAAAAAATCCAAGTTATCTAACTCTAAATCTATCTTTTTTTTAAAGAACATGCTGAAAAATGCAGGAGCTCATCTGATCATGACCTCTCTCTCTCTCTTTCTCTCTCTCAATTCAATTCAAGGGGCTTTATTGGCATGGGAAACATATGTTTACATTGCCAAAGCAAGTGAAATGGATAAACTAAAGTGAAATAGTGAACAGTAAATATTGCACTCACACAAGTTCGCAAAGATTAAAGACATTTCAAATGTCATATTTTGTGTACTGTATATACAGTGTTGTAACGATGTGCAAATAGGGAAAATAGACATAAATATGGGTTGTATTTTCAATGGTGTTTGTTTTTCACTGGTTTCCCTTTTCTTGTGGCAACAGGTCACAAATCTTGCTGCTGTGATTACACACTGTGGTATTTCACCCAATAGATATGGGAGTTTATCAAAATTGGATTTGTTTTCTAATTCTTTGTGGTTTTGTGTAATCTCAGGGAAATATGTGTGTCTAATATGGTCATACATTTGGCAGGAGGTTAGGAAGTGCAGCTCAGTTTCCACCTCATTTTGTGGGCAGTGTGCGCATAGCTTGTCTTCTCTTGAGAGCCAGGTCTGCCTACGGCAGCCTTTCTCAATAGCAAGGCTATGCTCACTGAGTCTGTACATAGTCAAAGCTTTCCTTAAGTTTGGGTCAGTCACAATGGTCAGGTATTCTGCCACTGTGTACTCTCTGTTTAGGGCCAAATAGCATTCTAGTTTTCAATTTTTTTGTTGTTAATTCTTTCCAATGTGTCAAGTAATTATATTTTTGTCTCTCTCCCCCTCTCTCTTTCCTCCACATCTAGTCTCACTTCCCATCTCTCTCCCTTCACTGTCTTGGAGCAGAGAACAGAAGCCACCTCCCCTTCAGCAGCAGCATTTCACGTGGGATTGTTTCATTCCACTCAACTGGGGCAGCAGGTAGCCTAGTGGTTAGAGCCTAGTGGTTAGTGTATTGGGCCAGTAACCGAAAGGTTGCTAGATTAATAAGAGTTTGTTCTTAACTGACTTGCCTAGTTAAATAAAATAAACTGATATCCACCAGTGTTCGCTGCAGCGTGCAACATTTTCCCAGAGCACAACCAAAAGCCTAGCTGGCATTAAGTAAGATGACATCAATGGCCTCACAGACCGGACCCCCATTCACCGTCCGTACCCCAACCCCCAACCTCACCCCCACGCCTGGACAAAGGGGACCCAGCACAGCTGAGACAGAGGCCAGGGCTGTCTGCCAGACCCTCCCCCTACAGCTTTACCCATAACTTCATTGGGGAGATGAATTGTCTCATTGTGTGGATCCAACTGCCCATCTCACAGGAGAAGAGAGGGTGGAGCAGTGTGGAGCCATGCTCGCTGGACATCAGGGCATCCTGCAGTGACCCTGCTTCAGGGGTCAGTTCACTCAGTGTTTAAAAAACATCTCATGTAACGGATCACTGGATCCCCCGCTTCTTTCATTAGGACTCAGAGGGACCCTCTCTCTACAATATCCTGAGGAGCTTGAGTCCCATCATAATGGTTGATATTTGGTAAGTGTAGCTAAATAGTTGTTTTTTACAATAATGATAATTGTTAATAAATCACATTCAGGTCCAAATTATGGAAAGTGCAGTGAAACTTGTCTTGGTAAGGGAATTGCTCCGTCCACGACCGCAAGGCCCACCAGCGGCTGGTGAAGACAGTCCAGTTCATCACTGGGACCGTGCTCTCACCCGTCCAGGACATCTACTCGAAACGGTGCCTGAGGAAGGCACACAGTATCATCAAGGACCCCACACACCCCAGCCATGAGCTGTTCTCTTCCTTACCATCGTGGAGAGAGTATCGGCGCATGAGGTCTGATACCAACAGGCTCAAAGACTGTTTCAATCTACCAGCCACCAGACTGCTGAACACTTGACCTGGACTGACCACCTGCTCTGATTCTCCACACCTAGCACACATGCACACTTCTCATGCACACACCCACAGACATACACACACACAGATACATTCATGCTACACACATCACAACTGCTTCTACCAGACTCTTATTATACTGCTCTGTTTATACACTGCCCCCCCCCTTCCCCAATACACATGTAAATATTGGACTATAATTGTGCCTTCCTGTATTATACTAATGCTAAAATATTTATTATATATCTACTGAGCCATTTATTTTATGTTCATAATTGTATATTTTATTATTTCTTATTGTTGTTGCATTGTCGAAGGAACCTGCAAGTAAGCATTTCACTACTCACTGGACCCTTTTGATCACTTGGCTAAGCATGCCTCTCCTTAATGTCAATATGCCTTGTCCATTGCTGTTCTGGTTAGTGTTTATTGGCTTATTTCACTGTAGAGCCTCTAGCCCTGCTCATTATACCTTATCCAACCTCTCAGTTCTACCACCCACACATGCGATGACATCCCTGGTTTCAATTATGTTTCTAGAGACAATATCTCTCTCATCATCACTCAATGCCTAGGTTAACCTCCACTGTATTCACATCCTACCATACCTTTGTCTGTACATTATACCTTACCTACATTATACCTTTGTCTGTACATTATACCTATTTTATCGCCCCCAGAAACCTGCTCCTTTTACTCTCTGTTCCGGACGTCCTAGACGACCAATTCTCATAGCTTTTAGCCGTACCCTTATCCTACTCCTCTTCTGTTCCTCTGGCGATGTAGAGGTGAATCCAGGCCCTGCAGTGCCAAGCTCCACTCATATTCCCCAGGCGCTCTCTTTTGATGACTTCTGTAACCGTAATAGCCTTGGTTTCATGCATGTTAACATTAGAAGCCTCCTCCCTAAGTTTGTTTTATTCACTGCTTTAGCACACTCTGCCAACCCGGATGTCCTAGCCGTGTCTGAATCCTGGCTTAGGAAGACCACCAAAAACTCTGAAATCTCCATCCCTAACTACAACATTTTCAGACAAGATAGAACGGCCAAAGGGGGCGGTGTTGCAATCTACTGCAGAGTTAGCCTGCAGAGTTCTGTCCTACTATCCAGGTCTGTACCCAAACAATTTGAACTTCTACTTTTAAAAATCCACCTCTCTAAAAACAAGTCTCTCACCATTGCCGCCTGCTATAGACCACCCTCTGCTCTCAGCTGTGCTCTGGACACCATATGTGAACTGATTGCCCCCCATCTATCTTTAGAGCTCGTGCTGCTAGGTGACCTAAACTGGGACATGCTTAACACCCCAGCCACCCTACAATCTAAGCTTGATGCCCTCAGTCTCACACAAATTATCAATGAACCTACCAGGTACCACCCCAAAGCCGTAAACACGGGCACCCTCATAGATATCATCCTAACCAACTTGCCCTCTAAATACACCTCTGCTGTTTTCAACCAAGATCTCAGCGATCACTGCCTCATTGCCTGCATCCGTAATGGGTCAGCGGTCAAACAACCTCCACTTATCACTGTCAAACGCTCCCTGAAACACTTCAGCGAGCAGGACTTTCTAATCGACCTGGCCCGGGTATCCTGGAAGGATATTGACCTCATCCCTTCAGTGGAGAATGCCTTCCTTAAATAAGCATGCCCCATTCAAGAAATTTAGAACCAGGAACAGATATAGCCCTTGGTTCTCTCCAGACCTTACTGCCCTTAACCAACACAAAAACATCCTGTGGCGTTCTGCATTAGCATCGAACAGCCCCCGTGATATGCAACTTTTCAGGGAAGTTAGAAACCAATATACACAGGCAGTTAGAAAAGCAAAGGCTAGCTTTTTCAAGCAGAAATGTACTTCCTGCTACACAAACTCAAAAAAGTTCTGGGACACTGTAAAGTCCTTGGAGAATAAGAGCACCTCCTCCCAGCTGCCCACTGCACTGAGGATAGGAAACTCTGTCACCACCGATAAATCCACTATAATTGAGAATTTCAATAAGTATTTTTCTACAGCTGGCCATGCTTTCCACCTGGCTACCCCTACCCCGGTCAACAGCACTGCACCCCCCACAGCAACTCGCCCAAGCCTTCCCCATTTCTTCTTCTCCCAAATCCAGTCAGCTGATGTTCTGAAAGAGCTGCAAAATCTGGACCCCTCCAAATCAGCCGGGCTAGACAATCCCTTTCTTTCTAAAATTATCTGCCGAAATTGTTGCAACCCCTATTACTAGCTTGTTCAACCTCTCTTTCGTGTCGTCTGAGATTCCCAAAGATTGGAAAGCAGCTGCGGTCATCCCACTCTTCAAGGGGGGGACACTCGACCCAAACTGCTACAGACCTATATCTATCCTACCCTGCCTTTCTAAAGTCTTCGAAAGCCATGTCAACAAACAGATTACCGACCATTTCGAATCCCACCGCACCTTCTCCGCTATGCAATCTGGTTACAGAGCTGGTCATGGGTGCACCTCAGCCACGCTCAAGGTCCTAAACGATATCTTAACCACCATCGATAAGAAACAATACTGTGCAGCCGACTCTGTCAATCACCACATCCTCATCGGCAGACTCAATAGCCTTGGTTTCTCAAATGATTGCCTCGCCTGGTTCACCAACTACTTCTCTGATAGAGTTCAGTGTGTCAAATCGGAGGGCCTGTTGTCCGGGCCTCTGGCAGTCTTTATGGGGGTGCCACAGGGTTCAATTCTTGGGCCGACTCTTTTCTCTGTATACATCAATGATGTCGCTCTTGCTGCTGGTGAGTCTCTGATCCACCTCTACGCAGACGACAGCATTCTGTATACTTCTGGCCCTTCTTTAGACACTGTGTTAACTACCCTCCAGACGAGTTTCAATGCCATACAACTCTCCTTCCGTGGCCTCCAACTGCTCTTAAATACAAGTAAAACTAAATGCATGCTCTTCAACCGATCGCTGCCTGCACCTGCCCGCCTGTCCAGCATCATTACTCTGGACGGTTCTGACTTAGAATATGTGGACAACTACAAATACCTAGGTGTCTGGTTAGTCTGTAAAATCTCCTTCCAGACTCACATCAAACATCTCCAATCCAAAGTTAAATCTAAAATCGGCTTCCTATTTCGCAACAAAGAATCCTTCACTCATGCTGCCAAACATACCCTCGTTGTCACGACTCCCGCCGAAGTCGGCCCCTCTCCTTGTTCGGGCGGCGTTCGACGTCACCGGCTTACTAGTTGCCACCGATCGATGTTTCACTGTTCCTTTGGTTTTGTCTTTATTGTGTACACCTGTTTTTGATTTTCCCTAATTATGTTCATTATTTAAACCTCTGCATTTCCTGTTTGTCTTGTCGGTGATTGTTTCCTGTTTTGTGTGGTCGGAGGTGTTTCTCCGCAATATGTATTTTCCTACGAGAAGATTTATTGATTTTTCAAGTAAACACGTTTTTTTACATTGATCCCTGTGTCCTGCGCCTGACTCCTCTACTTCTCCTAAAGATAATCATTACACTCGTAAAACTGACCATCCTACCGATCCTCGACTTCGGCGACGTCATTTACAAAATAGCCTCCAATACCCTACTCAATAAATTGGATGCAGTCTATCACAGTGCCATCCATTTTGTCACCAAAGCCTCATATACTACCCACCACTGCGACCTGTAAGCTCTTGTTGGCTGGCCCTCGCTTCATACTCGTCGCCAAACCCACTGGCTCCAGGTCATCTACAAGACCCTGCTAGGTAAAGTTCCCCCTTATCTCAGCTCGCTGGTCACCATAACAGCACCCACCCGTAGCACGCGCTCCAGCAGGTATATCTCTCTGGTCACCCCCAAAGCCAATTCCTCATTCGGCCGCCTCTTCTTCCAGTTCTCTGCTGCCAATGACTGGAACGAACTACAAAAATCTCTAAAACTGGAAACACTTATCTCCCTCATTAGCTTTAAGCACAGAGCAGCTCACAGATTACTTTACTTGTACATAGCCCATCTATAATTTAGCCCAAACAACTACCGCTTCCCCTACTGTATTTATTTATTTTGCTCCTTTGCACCCCATTATTTCTATTTCTACTTTGCACTTTCTTCCACTGCAAATCTACCATTCCAGTGTTTTACTTGCTATATTGTATTTACTTCGCCACCATGGCCTTTTTTGCATTTACCTCCCTTATCTCACCTCATTTTCTCACTTTGTATATAGACTTATTTTTCTACTATATTATTGACTGTAGGTTTGTTTTACTCCATGTGGAACTCTGTGTTGTTGTATGTGTCAAACTGCTTTGCTTTATCTTGGCCAGGTCACAATTGTAAATGAGAATTTGTTCTCAACTTGCCTACCTGGTTAAATAAAGGTGAAATAAAAAAAATTAAAATTCATTGGACGATGTATACCATGCTTATCCCGTACATACGACTAATACAATTTGAAACTTGGTTACCAAAAGTAACCGTGTTAACAGTTCAGAGTTAGTGGTGCCATTTTACCAGCTAATCAACTGGGATGGAGGTAGGGAATAGGTTAACATTTGAACCCTCAAGTATTGTAGCCAGCCCTGCTCACAACTACACTACTAGCTTCGATGCTTGACTTCAGAGCCAGGAACAGTTGAGGGCCTGAAGTGCTAAGCTGGTGGTATTTGGATTCTCTGGAGGACACACTAAACAATATGAACAAGAACAAAGGTGAAGAGTGAAAGTCATAAATAGTCTGAATGTTTCTTTAATGACTTAGATCTGTGTTTTTCCTTCCCTACACAGCGGCAGTGTGCTCTGAACGGTTTGCTTCCTGTCGGAAAGTTTGACTTTGTCTTTGTGAACAATATCCTGCAGGAAATAAAGTTCTGGCTGTCTCCTAAGGGGTATGGCCGACAGGAGAGGCCTTAAGGTCTTTGATGATGGGTAGCGAGGGTATTTTGGGGTCCAGAGGCTAACTGACCTTTGTGTGTGTGTGTGTGTGTGTGTGTGTGTGTGTGTGTGTGTGTGTGTGTGTGTGTGTGTCTGTGTGCTTTATTCAGGCTGGCGCCTGCATTGAAAGACTAGAGACAGTCAAACAGATGCTGCTGGGGTGTGTGTGTGTGCGCGCATGCCATTGTGTGTGTGCATGTGTGTTACGGGATGTTTTCTGCTCATTGTTCAGGTCCAGCCAGCAACATGTCCTTGTATGTAGTTGTAAACTCAGCACCGCTGCATTGTGGAAAGAAAAGTAGGCAGTGGGCACGCTAACTCAGGGAGGTGGAGTGGCAGACATCTGTGGAACGTTTCAGGAGTGCAGGGCCACAGGGCTGGGATGGACAGGAACAGAGGCAGAGGAGAGCTGAGAGGGAAATGGACAGGGAGGAACTGGGGGAGAGTGTTTGATCGGCTCCTGGAGGAAGCAGAGATTTCCACCTGGCTGCACAGGACAAAGTCCCAGTCCTGCCCTGTTCTAGACGCAGCATAGACCCTTACACCTGCCCCTGGTCAGTGCTCACACTGTCACGCTTGTCGTTGGAAATGGAGGACCAAAACGCAGCAGGTATGTGTACGCTCATCTTGACATTTATTTACTCAAAATGAACATACAAAAATAACAAAACGAAACGAACGACGAAACAGTCTTGAAAGGCTCACTCAGCAAAACAAGAAACAATTTCCCACAAATGCACAGACAAACACACCCAACTAATATAGGACTTCCAATCAAAGGCAACACCAAACAGCTGCCTTCAATTGGAAGTCCACCCCAATTAACCCAACATAGAAACATACTCACTAGACTACACATAGAAATACATAAACATAGACCACAACTCAAAACCCTGAAATAATAAATCAAACGCCCTACTAACTAACATACCACCCTGAACCACATAAAACAAATACCCTCTGCCACGTCCTGACCAAAGTACCATACCAATTAACCCTTATACTGGCCAGGACGTGACACACACATATCACAATAACAAACGCAGGGTCCAAGGTAAGACAGATCAAGTTAGGCTACCCCAGTGATCCAAATGTTCAAATGGGGGGAAATTAAAGATTGACACATTTTAGGTGTGCAGTATCAAACCTTGACATGTCAGTTAAAGTTTTCCTCATCAAGGGCATCTGAGGCTTGTAGGCTCATCTCATGGGTTAAGCTCTGTTTGTGTCTCTTGTGTTTAATAAACATAAGTGCCATTAAAGAAATAGATGCTCCATTGACTTTTTCCCTTCCGAGGATGGGCATCAATTCAGGAAATGTATGTTCCATTCATATTATTGAACATACTGTATACACAGTTTGTAGGTTACATTGTGTAGTGAAAGGAGATTGCTTGGAGATAAAGATGTATAATGGATGGATTGAATCTTGACCACAGTCATCTGCCTTTGTCTTCATTACTTCGTTACTGTAGAGAGTCATTCAAGCATTTCAACTGTCTCATATACTGTACACTTTGAGTCAGAAAGAGTGGTATAAAAGGAATTAAATCTGTTTTAATATTTGCTCATTGTAACATGCTGTCATTTAAACATTTTATGGGGGTAGAAATCAGCCTATAAATATGTCTTTTATTGTTTTTCTTCTACAATGTCCTTGTTGCTGCTTCTCTAGCTCAGTAACCACAGGCATAATTCTGGTGGGATGGCTACGAGCCAACTCAGAAATGTTTTATTGTTGTGGAAAAATGATTTTAAGTGCTTGTTTTACAATGCTGCTCGGGGCATGCCTATTTCTGCTGACAGTATTGCGTGAGCAGCAGCTTTCGCCTGGTGAAACTATACGTTTTTAAAGAACTGTTTAAGTAAACAAATAAAACAGAACAATCTCAAACCGCTCTGCTGCATAGAATATTTCTGCAGTAGGCCTTCAGCCAGACCCATTTTAAAAAGTATAGGTCTGCTATGTTAGTGCGGTGTGTTTTTCCAGTGATATGGCCAGGGTTAGTTATAATGTTGCCAGGTCAGTAAGGACATCTAGCCTCCGGTTATGTGTCATGGAGACCAGCCAGACAGTGGGACATTGCTGCACCATAGGTGACCAACCACTGGTATTGAGTCATAGTATGTGTCTCATTTACAGTGCCTTTGGAAGGTATTCAGACCGCTTTACTTTTTCCACATTTTGTTACGTTACAGCCTTATTCTAAAATTGATTAAATTAATATTTTTCCTCATCAATCTACACACAATATCCCATAATGACATAGCGAAAACATACGTTTTTAGACCCTTTGCTACGACACTCAAAATTTTGCTTAGGTGCATCCTGTTTCCATTGATCATCCTTGAGATGTTAATACAACTTGATTGGAGTCCAGCTGTGGTAAATTCAATTGTTTGGACATGATTTGGAAAGGCAAACACCTGTCTATATAAGGTCCCACAGTTGACAATGCATGTCAGAACAAAAACCAAGCCATGAGGTCAAGGGAATTGTCTGTAGAGCTCTGAGACAGGATTGTGTCAAGGCACAGATCTGAGGAAGAGTACTAGAAAAATGTCTGCAGCGTTGAAGGTTCCCAAGAACACAGTGTCTACCATCATTCTTAAATGGAAAAAATGTGGAAACACCAAGACTCTTCCTAGAGCTGGCCTCCCGGCTAAACCAGGAAGGCCACGAACCCGATGGTCACTCTGATAGAGCTCTAGAGTTCCTCTGTGGAGATAGGAGAACCTTCCAGAAGGACAAACATCTCTGCAGCACTCCACCTATCTTTATGGTAGAGTGGCTAGACGGAAGCCACTCCTCAGTAAAAGGGAAATGACAGCCCGCTTGGAGTTTACCAAAAGGCACCTAAAGACTCTCGGACCATGAAACCAAGATTGAACTCTTAGGCCTGAATGCCAAGCGTCACGTCTGGAGGAAGCCTGGCACTATCCCTATTGTGAAGCATGGTGGTGGCAGCATCAAGCTGTGGGGATGTTTTTCAGTGGCAGGGACTGGGAGACTAGTCAGGATTGAGGCAAAGATGAACGGAGCAAAGTACAGAGAGATCCTTGATGAATACCTGCTCCAGAGCACTTAGGTTTACAACAACCTCAGCCAAGACAATGCAGGAGTGGCATCGGGACAAGTCTTTGAGTGGCCCAGCCAAAGCCCGGACTTGAACCCGACCAAACATCTCTGGAGAGACCTGAAAATAGCTGTGCAGTGACGCTCCCCATCCAACCTGACATAGCTTCAGAGGATCTGCAGAGAGGAATGAGAGAAACTGTCCAAATAAGCTTGTAGCGTCATACTCAAGAAGACTCGAGGCTTTAATCTCTGCCAAAGGTGCTTCAACAAAGTATTGAGTAAAGGGTCTGAATACTTACAGTATGTAAAAGTGATATTTCAGTTTTTTTTCTTTTAATACATTTGCAAAAATATCTAAAAACCTGTTTTTGCTTTGTCATTATTGAGTATTGTGTGTAGATTGATGAGGGCAAAAAACAATTGAATATATTTCAGAAGAAGGCTTTAACGTAACAAAATGTGGAAAAATCAAGGGGTCTGAATACTTTCCGAAGGTACTGTAGATACAAACAAAAAAGTACCTAGTCATTTACATTTTACATTTGTGTCATTTAGCAGACACTCATATCCAGAGCGACTTACATTTTGTGGATTCATTAGTGCGTTATGATAGCTAGGTGATATAACCACATACAGTGCCTTGCAAAAGTATTCATCCCCCTTGGCGTTTTTCCTATTTTGTTGCATTACAACCTGTAATTTAAATGGATTTTTATTTGGATTTCATGTAAAAAAGCCATTGCTTAAAGAAAAATAAGCAAACACGTTTGGTGGTCACCAACAGGCATCTGGGAGACTCCCCAAACACATGGAAGAAGGTACTCTGGTCAGATGAGACTAAAATTGAGCTTTTTGGCCATCAAGGAAAACGCTTTGTCTGGCGCAAACCCAACACTTCTCATCACCCCGAGAAACCCACCCCCACAGTGAAGCATGGTGGTGGCAGCATCATGCTGTGGGGATGTTTTTCATCAGCAGGGACTGGGAAACTGGTCAGAATTGAAGGAATGATGGATGGCGCTAAATACAGGGAAATTCTTGAGGGAAACCTGTTTCAGTCTTCCAGAGATTTGAGACTGGGACGGAGGCTCACCTTCCAGCAGGACAATGACCCTAAGCATACTGTTAAAGCAACACACGAGTGGTTTAAGGGGAAACATTTACATGTCTTGGAATGGTCAAGTCAAAGCCCAGATCTCAATCTAATTGAGAATCTGTGGTATGACTTAAAGATTGCTGTACACCAGCAGAACCCATCCAACTTGAAGGAGCTGGAGCAGTTTTGCCTTGAAGAATGGGCAAAAATCCCAGTGGCTAAATGTACCAAGCTTATAGAGACATACCCCAAGAGACTTGCAGCTGTAATTGCTGCAAAAGATGGCTCTACAAAGTATTGACTTTGGGGGGGTGAATAGCTATTTTTTTGGTGTTATTTCTTGTTTGTTTCACATGATGCCGGGGGGGGGGGGGGTGAATACTTACGCAAGCCACTGTATCATAGTTGTAACACACAGACACACACACACATCATCACAGTATGCTGGAAGGATGTGTTTTATTAAATTGGTGACACTAATTAAACCGAATGAAATGCTGCTTTCAAGTACATTCAGTTTTGTTATTCTGTGTACAAGCTCTACTCTACTTCTCTTCTCTGTTTTGGTTGTGGTAAATATTGAAATCTTGCATTTACGATGCCACGTTTAGATATCTGTATTGTATAGTTGCAAATTATGGTTTCTGTGGTTTTATCATCTACTATAACAGCTCCTTGGCCTGTGACTCAAACATGGCAGATGTTTCCCAATCCAGTCAAATGTATAGGTTTCCTCAGGCCAAGGCAATTATGGTGCTGGGCTGACTGTGATATAATGAATTCAGGGCAGGCTTAAATGAAGTAGTGGTGTACGTTCAGGAGGGCAGAACGTTGTGGAACATTCAGATATAAAATGTAGAACAAATATGCCTCTCTGACATGTAGAATAAGGAATTGTGTTAGCTCTATTTATGGCATTTCTATCTGCTGCAACGTTCCACAATGTTTTCCTACAGAACATTGCCCTGAGGGGTATACAACGAATATAACTATATGTACTCAGGCTTTTTTAAAATTTCATTAGCTAGCTTCAGTTAGCTTCACATTCCAGCTCGGGCTTTATCCATGTTATGAAGGTAGATATTAATCGTGCACCCGCTGCTTACTGGAGCCTGCTCGAGCTGGACTTGAATCAATCAAATTTCAATCAAATGTATTTATAAAGCCCTTCTTACATCAGCTGATGTCACAAAGTGCTGTACAGAAACCCAGCCTAAAACCCCAAACAGCAAGCAATGCAGGTACAGAAGCACGGTGGCTAAGAAAAACTCCCTAGAAAGGCCGGAACCTAGGAGGAAACCTAGAGAGAAAGCAGGCTATGAGGGGTGGCCAGTCCTCTTCTGGCTGTGTCGGGTGGAGATTATAACAGAACATGGCTAAGATGTTCGTAGATGACCAGCAGGGTCAAATAATAATAAGCACAGTGGTTGTAGAGGGTGCAACAGGTCAGCACCTCAGGAGTAAATGTCAGTTGGCTTTTCATAGCCGATCATTCAGAGTATCGCTACCACTCTTGCTGTCTCTAGAGAGTTGAGACAAGGTAGCAAGTCTGGTGAACAGGTCAGTGTTCCATAGCCACAGGCCGAACAGTTGAAACTGGAGCAGCAGCACGACCAGGTGGACTGGGGACAGCAAGGAGTCATCAGGCCAGGTAGTCCCGAGGCATGGTCCTAGGGCTCAGGTCCTCCAATAGAGAAAGAGAGAGAGAGAGAGAATTAGAGAGAGCATACTTAAATTCACACAGGACACCAGATTAAACAGAAGAAATAATCCAGACATAACAGACAGACCCTAGCCCCCGACACATAAACTATTGCAGCATAAATACTGGAGGATGAGACAGGAGGAGTCGAGAGACACTGTGGCCCCATCCGACAATATCACCAGACAGGGCCAAACAGGCAGGATATAACCCCACCCACTTTGCCAAGGCACAGCCCCCACACACTAGATATATTCTAGGATATCTTCAACCACCAACTTACTATCCTGAGACAAGGCTGAGTATAGCCCACAAAGATCTCCCCCACGGTATGAACCCAAGAGGGGCTCCAACCCGGACAGGAAGATCACGTCAGTGACTCAACCCACTCAAGTGACGCACCCCTCCTAGGGACCCCTCCTAGTGACTTGTAACTGCCCATATATGTCGCACGTCGTTAGTTGAACACCGAACTCTTCATTGAGATAATTTTGAAACAGTGCCATATCATTTTGAGTCAGTGCCACATTAAACATTTTGCCGAAATCAAAATGAAAGAAAAGTTATTCCAGTAACCAAAAAGTCACTTGTTCGAATGCTAAGCAGGCACAGTGAAAAATCTGTCGATGTGCCCTTGAGCAAGGCACTTAAGCCTAATTGCTCCAGGGCAGGTATTCCCAAACAGGTATTCCCAAACGGCAATACAGTCAGGGGTACGCTAACTAAATGTAATTCACATTTCAAAAAAAAAAAATCTTCACATTTTCAAATGGTCCATTTATATTTTCCAACGGGGCTATACATTTGGGTGAGGTTTTTTTCTCACCTGAGTAGCCTCGTTTCACTGCCAAAAATAAAATTAAACCATCTAGTGTTCAGCGAAATAACAACACAATGTAAAATACAGGTAGACCTAGTCAAATAATTAACATCTAATCAGATTAACCGTTACTCTTTCGCGGGAATTCCATTAACAGTCCGTATGTAGCCAAACATAGCTGCTGTACTGATGGTGCAAAAGCCATGACAGGGAGACATAGTGGAGTGGTAACAGTTGCACCCGACGCCACTTGGGGACACTGCAGCATCCACCGAGAGGCTCTTGCTGCCAAAGGAATGCCTGACAGCTTGAAAGACGTTTTGGACGTTTTGTTAAATCTAGGCCCCTGAACTCTTGTGTATTTTCCGCACTATGCAATGATATGGGCAGCGACCATGTAACGCTTTTACAACATACAGAAGTGCGCTGGTTATCAAGGGGCAAAGTATTGCCACATTTTTTTAATTGAGAGAGGAGCTTAATTACAACCTGTAATTTATCTGGGTGATGTTTTTTCTGGCCTGAATGATCTGAATCTTGGATTACAGGGACTCCGCAACTATATTCAATGTGTGGGACAAAATTGAGGCTATGATTAAGAAGTTGGAGCTCTTCTATCTCTGCATTAACAAGGACAACACACATGTCTTTCCATCATTGTATGATCTTTTGTGTGCAAATGAACTCAAGCTTACGGACAATGTCAAACGTGATATAGCGAAGCACCTGAGTAAGTTGGGTGCGTAATTACGCAAGTACTTTCCCAAAACGGATGACATAAACAACTGGATTTGTTATCCCTTTCATGCCCTGCCTCCAGTCCACTTACCGATATCTGAACAAGAGAGCCTCATCTAAATTGCAACAAGTGGTTCTGTGAAAATTGAATTTAATCAGAAGCCACTGCCAGATTTCTGGATTGGGCTGCACTCAGAGTATCCTGCCTTGGCAAATCACGCTGTTAAGACACTGATGCCTTTTGCAACCACGTACTTATGTGAGAGTGGATTCTCGGCCCTCACTAGCATGAAAACGGAATACAAGCACAGACTGTGTGTGGAAAATGATTTAATAGGGCTAGGCCTCTTTTTCTCAATTTCCGCCTGAATGACGTGCCCAAGGTAAACTGCCTGTTGCTCAGGCCCTGAAGCCAGGATATGTATATAATTGGTACCATTGGAAAGAAAACACTTTGTAGAAATGTTAAAATAATGTAGGAGAATATAACACAATAGATATGGTAGGAGAAAATCCAAAGAAAAACCAACCGGAATGTTTTTTTTGAGAGAGACCATCCTCTTTGAAAGGCAAGTAAAAGGTCATATTGAAAATGAGCTTACTGGATGCAATTCCTATGGCTTCCATGGGGTGTCAGCAGTCTGTGTTCAAGGTTTCAGGCTTGTAACATCAAAAACGATGAAGAAATATCAGTTTTAGTACAGGGACACAGTCTACGGAAATTCGTGTTTGCACACGCCATGAAGACAGGACCCACCTGCTAAAATCGGTTTCCTATTGAACATACTTCTTTCCGTAAGAAATATCATAGTTTGATTACATTTTAGGGTATTTTGTCTTGTTGAAACAAAGTTTAGGGGTAGATTTTCGGATTCCTTTCTCTGCACATTGAACGCGTGGATTACTCAAATCGATGGCGCCAACTAAACTTACTTTTCAGGATATAAAGAAGGATTTTATCTAACAAAGCGACACTACATGTTATAGCTGGGACCCTTTGGATGACAAATCAGAGGAAGATTTTCAAAAAGTAAGTGAATATTTAATCGTTATTTGTGAATGTATGAAACCTGTGCTGGTGGGAAAATATTTTGATGTTGGGCGCCGTCCTCAAACAATCGCATGGCATGTTTTCGCTGTAATAGCTACTGTAAATCGGACAATGCAGTTAGATTAACAAGAATTTAAGCTTCCAGCCGATATAAGACAGTTATATGTACCTAAATGTTTAATATTCATAATTTTTCTGATTATTTATTTGAATTGCGCGCCCTCCAGTTTCACCAGAAGTTGTCTGACTTGCGGGACACCTATCCCTAATTAAGACTATCTCCAATACAACACAACATTGCAGAGTTATGTGCATCCTTTCAAGCACACCCTTCTCATTAACCTGTGGGGAGTTATTCACAATTTTCAATGAACAAATAAGGTTTTATATGTGTGTAACCTTTATTTAACTAGGCAAGTCAGTTAAGAACAAAATCTTATTTACAATTACAACCTACCCCGGACGACGCTGGGCTAATTGAGTGCCACCCTATGGGACTCCCAATCTGGATTCAAACCAGGTATTGCATTGACGCCTCTTGCACTGCGATGCAGTGCCTTTGACTGCTGCACCACTCGGGATCCCTGTAAGATGGTTAAATAAAGAGCAAAATTATTGATTATTATTATATTATTATTTGTGCCCTGGTCCTATAAGAGCTCTTTGTCACTTCCCACGAGCCGGGTTGTGACAAAAACTCACACTCATTCTTATGTTTAATAAATGTATTGTATGGCAGGCTTACAATGATGGCAAAAAACAACATTTGAGAGTGCGCTGACCCTGGTGCTAGAGGGGGTACGCAGTTGGAGGTACGGGACTAGGGGTACGGGACTATAAAAAGTTTGGGAACCAGGGTCACCGTTGATGGTGGCAGACTTTGGCCATGACCCCACTCGCCGAGGGTATCTCAGGGGGAGTTGTGAGTGCAAAGAAACATTTCCAATTCACACATACGTCAGAATACACACGTGTACTTGTGTGAAATAGGACAAATATAAGCACCCACCAAATTATTATTATAATTACAACCTGAAAATTCAGCAGGCTATGGTGTGAAAAGGGATATTAAAAGTGCCGTCTTGTGATATGTTTTTGAATATTACTATTTTTAACACACAAGAACATATGATTATTCAAATATTTAATCAGTTATCTTCCTCAAATTTGGTCCGGAAAATGAAGGGATGATGACGCACTCTTTGCGAGAGGGAGGGCATCTAATTTCATTTCTCCTCAACTCACGGCTCAAACACTTCATTCAGGAAAAGTGGAGTTAGCCCTGAATTAGCCTGCCCCAAAGCAGGTGAGTGATGAAGGATTTGTTGCGATAGAAATGTACTTAGCTAAAAGGTGAGGCACTTTTGTGTTACCATTCCCCCGAGTTGAACTCAGAGTTGACCAAAGTTCGCTCGCTAACTCCTCTATCTAGATTCGTAGTACACCACTCTGGAGTCAACATTGAATCCACCACCACCACCCATCTCCATTGGCTCTTCTCTTTAGTGCTGTATCTTGGCTCTTTAGTGCTGTATCTTGGCTCTTTAGTGCTGTATCTTGGCTCTTTAGTGCTGTATCTTGGCTCTTTAGTGCTGTATCTTGGCTCTTTAGTGCTGTATCTTGGCTCTTTAGTGCTGTATCTTGGCTCTTTAGTGCTGTATCTTGGCTCTTTAGTGCTGTATCTTGGCTCTTTAGTGCTGTATCTTGGCTCTTTAGTGCTGTATCTTGGCTCTTTAGTGCTGTATCTTGGCTCTTTAGTGCTGTATCTTGGCTCTTTAGTGCTGTATCTTGGCTCTTTAGTGCTGTATCTTGGCTCTTTAGTGCTGTATCTCCCTGAGAGATAAATTACCCCTGAACACTCTCTTTCTCTCTCTCTCTCAGTTCAACTGAATTCAATTCGATTTAAGGGCTTTATTGGCATGGGAAACATGTTTACGTTGCCAAAGCAAGTGAAATAGATAATAAACAAAAGTGAAATAAACAATACAAAATGAACAGTAAACATTACACTCACAAAAGTTTCAAAAGAATAAAGACATTTCAAATGTCATATTATTTCTATGTACAGTGTTGTAACAATGTGCAAATAGTTAATGTACAAAAGGGAAAATGAATAAACATACATATGGGTTCTATTTACAATGGTGTTTGATCTTCACTGGTTGCCCTTTTCTTGTGGCAACAGGTTACAAATCTTGCTGCTGTGATTGAACACTGTGGTATTTCACCCAGTAGATATGGGAGTTTATCAAAATTTGATTTATTTTCTAATTCTTTGTGGGTCTGTGTTATCTGAGGGAAATATGTGTCTCTAATATGGTCAAACATTTGGCAGGAGGTTGGGAAGTGCAGCTCAGTTTCCACCTCATTATGTGGGCAGTGTGCACATAGCCTGTTTTCTCTTGAGAGACAGGTTTGCCTCTCTCTCTCTCTCTCTTCCATCCTTCTCCCCCCTCTACATAGTTCTCTCTCTCCAATGGTCCCTCTTTCCTTATTCTCCCTACCATCGTTGTGTAAGAAAAAAATAAACCTTCTCCTGGCTTCCCGTGTGTCTGTGTGTGAAAGGTTGTAAGCTCAGGGCCCGTGGAGAGGATTCTCTCTGCAACCAGAGCCTGTGGGCCCACCCCACCAAACCCTGTCAAACCCTGGGCCATGTTATTCCAAACAGCTCTCTTTGCTGTGGATATGCCCCAGTAAATATTTGGGTATTAGTCACCCTTTGTTTTTCTGTGTGGGCTACAGCCATGGCCGCAGAGTAGCTCACGACGAATACCTTGAAGATGATTTAACACTGTGGCCACAATCCGATCGTGGTCCTCTAGCGATTGAACCTGAGGAGAGAAAGAGAGAGAGCGCGAGAGAAAGATAGAAAAGAGAGAGAGAGTGCACTTTCAAAGCGTGGTGAAACTATTCAAAACACAGGCGGCTCGTTTCCAGGGCCTGGGATAATGAATTCCATGGCCATCCAGGGCTCTATGTGTAGGAGACTCAGAGTTTAGCTAAATAAACCAACCCGTCTGATGGATGGTGGAGTGAGTACAGTGTCTTGCAAAAGTATTCATCCCCCTTGGCATTTTTCCTATTTTGTTGCATTACAACCTGTAATTTAAATTGATTTTTATTTGGTTCATGTAATGGACATACACAAAATAGTCCAAATTGGTGAAGTGAAATGAAAAAAATAACTTGTTTCAAATAATACATTTTTTTTTAAAACAGAAAAGAAGTGCATGCATGTGTATTCACCCCATTTGCTTTGAAGCCCCTAAATAAGATCTGGTGCAACCAATTACCTTCAGAAATCACATAATTAGTTAAATAAATCCCACCTGTGTGCAATCTAAGTGTCACATGATCTGTCACATGATCTCAGTATGTATAAACCTGTTCTGAAAGGCCCCACCCAGAGTCTGCAACACCACTAAGCAAGCGGCACCACCAAGCAAGCGGCACCATGAAGACCAAGGAGCTCTCCAAACAGGTCAGAGACAAAGTTGTGGAGTACAGATCATGGTTGGGTTATAAAAAAATATCAGAAACTTTGAACATCCCAAGGAGCATCATTTAATCCATTATTAAAAAATGGAAAGAATATGGCACCACAACAAACCTGCCAAGAGAGGGCCGCCCACCAAAACTCACAGACCAGACAAGGAGGGCATTAATCAGAGAGGCAACAAAGAGACCAAAGATAACCCTGAAGGAGCTGCAAAGCTCCACAGCGGAGATTGGAGTATCTGTCCATAGGACCACTTTAAGCTGTATACTCCACAGAGCTGGGCTTTACAGAAGTGGCCAGAAAAAAAACCATTGCTTACAGAAAAAAATAAGCAAACACGTTCGGTGTTCACCAAAAGGCATGTGGGAGACTCCCCAAACATATGGAAGAAGGTACTCTGGTCAGATGAGTCTAAAATTGAGCTTTTTGGCCATCAAGGAAAATGCTTTGTCTGGCGCAAACCCAACACCTCTCATCACCCCGAGAACCCATCCCCACAGTGAAGCATGGTGGTGGCAGCATCATGCTGTGGGGATGTTTTTCATCAGCAGGGACTGGGAAACTGGTCAGAATGGAAGGAATGATGGATGGCGCTAAATACAGGGAAATTCTTGAGGGAAACCTGTTTCCGTCTTCCATAGATTTGAGATTGGGACGGAAGCTCACCTTCCAGCAGGACAATGACCCTAAGCATACTGCTAAAGCAACACTCGAGTGGTTTAAGGGGAAACATTTAAATGTATTGGAATGATCAAGTCAAAGTCCAGACCTCAATCCAATTGAGAATCTGTGGTATGACTTCAAGATTGCTGTACACCAGCGGAACCCATCCAACCTGATGAAGCTGGAGCAGTTTTGCCTTGAAGACAACAATCCCAGTGGCTAGATGTGCCAAGCTTATAGATACATACCCCAAGAGACTTGCAGCTGTAATTGCTGCAAAAGATGGATCTACAAAGTATTGACTTTGGGGGGGTGAATAGTTATACATGCTCAAGTTTTCCTTTTTTTGTCTTATATCTTGTTTGTTTCACAAGAAAAAATATTTAGCATCTTCAAAGTGGTAGGCATGTTGTGTAAATCAAATGATACAACACCCCCCAAAATCCATTTTAATTCCAGGTTGTAAGGCAACAAAATAGGAAAAATGCCAAGAGGGTGAATACATTCACAAGCCACTGTAGCCCTGCTGGTGTCCAGCCTTGCAGGGAGGAGAGAGAAGCCTGGTCACTCACAGATCACTGCATGGCCTAGGCCCAGTCACTGATACTGACAGGCTCACAATGCCAACAAGATCTCATAGTTTCCCTTCGAATTTCAATGTATTATGGATTAACATGGGTAACCGTGATCCCAGGACTGTCACAGGAACACTTCACATTTCCCCAAAAAATATAATGGCAAGACCAGGGAAATGACAAAATAATAGGCCTAGGCCTACAAAATAGACCTACACAACATGTGCAGCATCAGACTAGCAAAAAAATAGCACATTGTCCAAACAGGGTGTAGCATAGAAGCCTTTAGCCTAGCATATTTACTTCACACAAAGACAACATAAATTGAAAGCACAATGCATAATTGACTGCACATGCGACCTGAATGTAGTTAATAAACCCTACAGGAAACCCCTACAATATAGCCTATAAAAGAATGTGTGCCTCTTTGAGCTGTCATTGTGACTCTTCAGACAGTCACAAATGTGATAGGCCTATGCACAATTCACTACATAGGCATATCTGTCACAGACATGAAGTCAGTTGACAATCCAAAGAGGCATTGGGGAAAAATATGTCTTCTCCTGTCCTAGAGCCTCCTAGGCTATTTTCCTTTCCAGTCCCAATCCCACTGAACCCACAATCCTGACTTCTGTCTCGCATGAAAATTACTAACTATTCTGTAATCCATAGGTTGTATTATCAAAACATGTAAACTATGCATGTCAAAATACCACTAGCATAACATCTCATACCTGCTGTCCATATGAGAGCACTTGTGTGATCAACAAACGGTATGAGTAGATATGGATATTTTTAAAATGGAGTTGGTCCTCATTAAGATACCTTGATATTTAAACTATTTCCACTCTTCATCTCCCCATTATTCATGAGCTGATATGCTATCTGTATAATCATCAACCCGAGTTTGCCTAATATAAGAGATACTACGTTATTTGTGGATGGAGGTTGTCTAGCAAGTTTAGCAACTTTGGTCATTTGACTTTTGTTTGACTGCCGTTACAAAGTTTGTATGATTCTACAATGATATACTCGGGGTGCGCTCTGTGCCGAGATTAAATGCTCAGAATTAGTTGAAGAACATAACGCTCAGAACTTATGAACAGCCTGTTTTGCAATTCACAACAATGTAATTGGTGATCAAAGATAGCCTACTCTATCATTACAAAATATATTTTTGAAATGTTTATTTATTTCACCTTTATTTAACCAGGTAGACTAGTTGAGAACAAGTTCTCATTTACAACTGCGACCTGGCCAAGATGAAGCAAAGCAGTGTGACACAGACAACAACACAGAGTTACACATGGGATAACATGGAATAAGCAATAAACAAGCCAATAACACAATAAACAAGGAAATGACACAGTAGAAAAAGAGAAAGTCTATATACAGTGTGTGCAAAAGGCATGAGGAGGTAGGCAATAAATAGGCCATAGTAGCGAAGAATGACAATTTAGCAGCTAAACACTGGAGTGATAAATGAGCAGATTATGTGCAAGTAGAGATACTGGTGTGCAAAAGAGCAGAAAAGTAAATAAAAACAGTATGGGGCTGAGGTAGGTAGATTGGGTGGGCTATTTACAGATGGACTATGTACAGCTGCAGCGATCGGTTAGCTGCTCAGATAGCTGATGTTTAAAGTTGGTGAGGGAAATAAAAGTCTCCAGCTTTAGCGATTTTTGCAATTCATTCCAGTCACTGGCAGCAGAGAACTGGAAGGAAAGGCGGCCAAATTAGGTGTTGGCTTTGGGGATGATCAGTGAGATATACCTGCTGGAGCGCGTGCTACGGGTGGGTGTTGTTATCGTGACCAGTGAACTAAGATAAGGCGGAGCTTTACCTAGCATTGACCTATAGATGACCTGGAGCCAGTGGGTCTGGTGACGAATATGTAGCGAGGGCCAGCCGACTAGAGCATACAGGTCGCAGTGGTGGGTGGTATAAGGTGATTTGGTAACAAAACGGTTGGCACTGTGATAGACTGCATCCAGTTTGCTGAGTAGAGTATTGGAAGCTATTTTGTAGATGACATCGCCGAAGTCGAGGATCGGTAGGATAGTCAGTTTTCCTAGGGTAAGTTTGGCTGCGTGAGTGAAGGAGGCTTTGTTGCGAAATAGAAAGCCGATCCTAGATTTGATTTTGGATTGGAGATGTTTAATATGAGTCTGGAAGGAGAGTTTACAGTCTAGCCAGACACCTAGGTATTTATATTTGTCCACATATTCTAGGCTAGAACCGTCCAGGGTGGTGATGCTAGTCGGGCGGGCGGGTGCGGGCAGCGATCGGTTGAAAAGCATGCATTTGGTTTTACTAGCGTTTAAGAGCAGTTGGAGGCCACGGAAGGAGTGTTGTATGGCATTGAAGCTCGTTTGGAGGTTAGTTAGCACAGTGTCCAAGGAAGGGCCAGAAGTATACAGAATGGTGTTGTCTGCGTAGAGGTGGATCAGGGAATCACCAGCAGCAAGAGCAACATCATTGATCTATACAGACAAAAGAGTCGGCCCGAGAATTGAACCCTGCGGTACCCCCATAGAGACTGCCAGAGGTCCGGACAACAGGCCCTCCGATTTGACACACTGAACTCTGTCTGCAAAGTAGTTAGTGAAACAGGCGAGGCAGTCATTAGAGAAGCCAAGGCTATTGAATCTGTCGATAAGAATACAGTGATTGACAGAGTCGAAAGCCTTGGCCAGGTCAATGAAGACGGCTGCACAGTACTGTCTTTTATCGATGGCGGTTATGATATCGTTTAGTACCATGAGCGGGGCTGAGGTGCATCCATGACCAGCTCGGAAACCAGATTGCACAGCGGAGAAGGTACGGTAGAATTCGATATGGTCGGTGATCTGTTTATTAACTTGGCTTTCGAAGACTTTAGAGAGGCAGGGCAGGATAGATATAGGTCTATAGCAGTTTGGGTCTAGAGTGTCACCCCCTTTGGAGAGGGGGATGACCGTGGCAGCTTTCCAATCTTTAGGGATCTCGGACGACACGAAAGAGAGGTTGAACAGGCTGGTAATAGGGGTTGCAACAATGGCGGCGGATAGTTTTAGAAAGAGAGGGTCCAGATTGTCTAGCCCAGCTGATTTGTTCGGGTTCAGGTTTTGCAGGTGTAGAGAAATGCTTATTGAAATTTTCGATTATCATGGATTTATCGGTGGTGACCGTGTTACCTAGCGTCAGTGCAGTGGGCAGCTGGGAGGAGGTGCTCTTGTTCTCCATGGACTTTACAGTGTCCCAAAACTTCTTGGAGTTAGAGATACAGGATGAAAATTTCTGCTTGAAAAGGCTAGCCTTTGCTTTCCTGAATGGCTGCGTGTATTGGTTCCTGACTTCCCTGAACAGTTGCATATCGCGGGTACTATTCAATGCTATTGCAGTCCGCCACAGGATGTTTTTGTGCTGGTCAAGGGCAGTCAGGTCTGGAGTAAACCAAGGGCTGTATCTGTTCTTAGTTCTACATTTTTTTGAAAGGTGCATGCTTATCTAAGATGGTAAGGAAATTACTTGACTGACGGGATGAGGTCAATATCCTTCCAGGATACCCGGGCCAGGTCGATTAGAAAGGCCTGCTCGCAGAAGTGTTTTAGGGAGCATTTGGCAGTGATGAGGGGTGGTCGTTTGACCGCGGACCCATTGCGGATACAGGCAATGAGGCAGTGATCAGTGAGATCCTGATTGAAAACAGCAGATGTGTATTTGGAGGGCAAGTTGGTCAGGATAATTCATATGAGGGTGCCCATGTTTACGGATTTAGGGTTGTACCTGGTTGGTTCCTTGATGATTTTTTGGTGGCCTTCCTAAGCCAGGATTCAGACACGGCAAGAACATCAGGGTTGGCGGAGTGTGCTAAAGCAGTGAGTAAAACAAACTTAGGGAGGAGGCTTCTGATGTTAACATGCATGAAACCAAGGCTTTTTCGATCACAGAAGTCAACAAATGAGGGTGCCTGGTGACACGCAGGGCCTGAGTTTACCTCCACATCACCCGAGAAACAGAGGAGGAATAGGATGAGGGTACGGCTAAAGGCTATCAAAACTGGTCGTCTAGAGCTTTTGGGGACAAAGAATAAAAGGAGCAGATTGCTGGGCGTGGTAGAATAGATTCAGGGCATAATGTGCAGACAGGGGTATGGTGGGGTGTGGGTACAGCGGAGGTAAGCCCAGGCACTGAGTGATTATAAGAGAGGTTGCATCTCTGGACATGCTGGTTATAATGGGTGAGGTCACCGCATGTGTGGGAGGTGGGACAAAGGAGGTATCAGAGGTATGATGAGTGGAACTAGCAGCTCCATTGTAAACTAAAACAATGATAACTAACCTAAACAACAGTATACAAGGCATATTGACATTTGAGAGAGGCATAAAGCAATCACAGGTGTTGATTGGGAGAGCTAGCTAAGACAACAATGGGTAAGACAACAACAGCTAATCAGCTAAAATAACAACAACAGGTAAAATGGCAATGAGTGGGCAGAGAGGGTCGGTTAACTACACACAGAGCCTGAGTTCGCGGCTGGGGCCGACAGATAAGCAAAAATTAACAGAATGGAGTACCGTGATTAATGGACAGTCCAGCAGGCATCAGCTATGTAGTCAAGTGATCATAGGGTCCAGGAGACAGCAATAGATGGAACAGGGAAGCCGCGGAGTAGTCGCTACTACGTTGGCACGCGGGCGACACGCCGTTTAAAGTTAGCAGCCCGGGGCTAGTAGAAGCGTCTGCGCCGATGTCTGACGGAGGCTGGTTGAAGGCACAGCGGATGGAGTATTTGTCGGCAGACCAGTCGTGGTGGTGCGGCGGGGCGCCGTGTCGACAAAGGATCCAAGCCAGATGGCGAAAGAGGTATTGTAGTTGAAGTAATTTAGTTTGCTAGCCAGGAGATGCGCATGGCTCACGGCTAACTGGTGCTAGCTTCGGGGCAGGGGTATTAGCCACTATAGCCACTCGGGAGCAGCGGTGATCCGGTGCCAAGGTCCAGAGCTTACGGCAAGGATCCGGTGGAGTAGTGGATTCTAGCCGTGTTTGGGTGGAGTCCGGGTGAACAACACAGTAGGCCGGGAGGTGGGCCTGGCATGGCTCAGGGATAGCTTCAGTACTGGGTCAGTCGGTGGCAGCTAGCTAGCTGTGAAGATCAGGAGTAATGGTCCAGGGTTTACGACAGGAATCCGGCGTTGTAGTGGAGAAACAGTCCGATACCGGTAGGCTGGCGAGTATTATCCAGGCTAAAAAAAGGGCTGGTATCTGTGCAGAAGGTAAAGGCTGCTAGCAGTGGCTAACAATGACTAAATAGCTTGTGGTTAATTAGCTGGTTAGCTTCTGGTGGTTCTGGCTATAAGGTCTAAAAATAAAAAATAATAGCAGTTCCGTATCACATTGGGTGAGGCAGGTTACCGGAAGGTATAATAGAATTAAAATGGAAAAGAGATTGAAAATAAAATTGAAATATATACAAAAAAGGATGAAAAATACATAAGTACACGAGAGGACGAACAAAACACGTCTGCACTGCTACGCCATCTTGGGCTATATCAGTTTAATTTGCTCTGAAATCTTTACATAGCGGCACAACCAAGCCGACAAGCTCCCCTCTCATTTGGGGAGAACCCAGGCATAGTGACCATATCTTGGTTGTAAACACTTTAAATGGGCACTTCCTATTTTTGCGGTATTTCCTAGGGACTCTCGGGATAATTATTAATTACTCACGGTATTGAAACTTGGTATATTTTTGGGAAAATATTAATCCTTATTATGGATGAACGTCTATATTTTACGCATTAATTCTGCGTGGTTACAGGGTTAATTCCACATGGTTACAGGGTTAAAACAAAAACAACTCAAAGGTTAACAGTTTAGGTATTAATTGCGAGTGGTTAAGGTTAGGGCTATGGTTTGGGGAAGGCATAAAATAAAATAATAATAAATGACACGCGCTTACCATCAAGTATCATCAAGTATTCTCACGACTTGCTAGAGCATTCTGAACTGCGGTGGTGCAGTGGTCATAGCAGTGCGCTTCATCTCCAAGGTGGCGCCGTGGTCATAGCAGTGCGCTTCATCTCCAAGGTGGCGCCGTGGTCATAGCAGTGCGCTTCATCTTCAAGGTGGCGCCGTGGTCATAGCAGTGCGCTTCATCTCCAAGGTGGCGCCGTGGTCATAGCAGTGCGCTTCATCTCCAAGGTGGCGCCGTGGTCATAGCAGGGCGCTTCATCTCCAAGGTGGCGCCGTGGTCATAGCAGTGCACTTCATCTCCAAGGTGGCGCCGTGGTCATAGCAGTGCGCTTCATCTCCAAGGTGGCGCCGTGGTCATAGCAGTGCGCTTCATCTCCAAGGTGGCACCGTGGTCATAGCAGTGCGCTTCATCTCCAAGGTGGCGCCGTGGTCATAGCAGTGCGCTTCATCTCCAAGGTGGCGCCGTGGTCATAGCAGGGCGCTTCATCTCCAAGGTGGCGCCGTGGTCATAGCAGTGCGCTTCATCTCCAAGGTGGCGCCTTGGTCATAGCAGTGCGCTTCATCTCCAAGGTGGCGCCCTGGTCATAGCAGTGCGCTTCATCTCCAAGGTGGCGATGTGGTCATAACGGTGCGCTTCATCTCCAAGGTGCCACAGTGGTCATAGCAGTGCGCTTCATCTTCAAGCATCACGAGTTCGTTCCCAATGCTGAGCAATCACTTCGTTTTTTTTGCTGTGGAAGGAATATATCGACATTCTCAGGACCATTTCAAACGTCTGAAATCGAAGTCTATTTCTAGTGATCAGGCTGTATAATGCACTATAAAAATTCAATTGGTGGGATTTTGGCTCTGATTGTGCAGTAAAGTGTCAATAGAATCTGGCAACACTGTGCTCATTTACCCATGGTGGAATCAACTGTGATACTCACTAGTGACTACATCACAACTCACACCTCACAGTCATGTAGGATAGAATAGGTTTCCGTTAGTAGGACAAGGGGTATTGTTAACGCCACAGTTTGAGATGACAAATCAACGTCTATAGAGACAGGGTTTGTGTGAGATGAGCTGGTGCTGGTTCGAGGTGATATGAGAGAGATTTCTGTATTTTTCTCCCCCTGACTAGTAGGTGTGGCAGAGCGCTGCTCTGATGTTTTTTAGTGCTTCTCATTAACCATTCACATTTGTACCTTATGTGCAGATCACCATCGCTGCTCAACGTGGGGCCAAGCAGTTCAAAGGGAAGCGTTGCTTTGGAAGTGTGCGAGCCACCCCAGGAGGTGCCGAGTCTCGGACGCCTGCAGAGTCGTGGGTGCTGAGAGCCAGGGCGTGTTTGGATCAGGGACTGAATTTCCCTCTGAAGATGTGGAAAGGTTTACGGCGCGCTCCCACGAGAGTGACTCTCCGCTCTTTGAAGCTCCTGTCTTGGTGGCTTCTCTTATCTCAGGAAAGGATTATTTTATCTCCTCCCTTTTTACTTCTCTCCCTTTATTTCTCCATTCAGCTTTCTTCTTCTACTTTCTCTCTGTTCCTCTTTCTCTTACTTTCTGATTCTCACTCTCTCTCCCTCAGGTTTTGCCCCAGCACTCTTTCACCCCAAGACCATTACACTCCTCCGTCCCGCTTGTTCTGTCTGTTTCTCTCCCTCTGTCCCCAATTTTTCCCTCACACTTTTTACACTCATCTCCATTCCCAATTTTCTCTTTCACAGACTAGTACACCCAGCCTCTTTCCTCACCTCCTCCCCACTCTCTCTCTGTGTCTTCATCCCCTTCCCCTTCCTCCGTTGCGCCCCACTCCCTTTCTCTTCCTATCCGCTTTTCTCCCCTTCCAGCACATGACAGGCCGTGTAATTAATGAGCATCATAAACCTCTCTTTCTATTAGCTACCCATTAGTAAACCTGGCAAGCCTGTCATTTTGGACAAAAACACACAGCTCCTTCATTTGATCCCCACATCAAAGGGGGATCCCCACTGTTTTCGGCTGAATACACTAATTGTGTCCTCGTTCTGGATGGGGCTACACCCCCACCGCTTCAGAAAGGAACCAGAGTCAGTGCCGGGTGCAGAAAATAGTGAAAAAGAAGAGGTATTGATTAAAGTAGAGCTAAATTTGGGTTTTGTGTCAGAGAGGAAAAATGAATACAACCATCTGGAACTGTGACTGAAAGTCTGTGGCAGACAGCGTACGTTAACTTCGTTATTACACACTACACATTATTTACTCCATTACTGTCTTCTATACTGTAGACACATTTAGCAGAAAAAAATGGAGGGCTTAAGGCCCTATTAAGAGTGTTTTTACATGCTGCCTTTATTAGATAAAAAGGAATATTTAAGTGGGACACCAGAGTTTCCCCTCTTTTACACTACAAGCCAATAACAAAAAGTACTAGATCAGCAGCTAATTAAGATAAGTCTCTTAAAAGAAATAAGCCGGACGATTCTTTATTTGTAAGGTATGCATATATTCCAGTTTAGCAGCACCTTCAGTTTTAATTTTGCCTTCTACTTTCATTAAGTTTTTATTGATATCGCAAAAACTGCATTTAAGCATAAAAGTGTCAGAGTTGGAAATATGGTCTGCAGCTGGTCACTTCACACACCCCAACACACTCCTTGAAGAGTTCAATCAAACATATTTCCAGTACATGTCTAAAACACAAATTACTTGAAAAGATGATAGCTTTATCAGTTTAGATCAACTTAAACATATGGAATACACATTTAATTAGGTATGTGTGTTACTATGTTTGGTCAGCCAGAGTGGGAATTTGTATATAATACTTGAAGATGCATTATATGATCCACAGTCACTTTAATCTAACACAACGTGGTATCTTGTGATAGTGTTGATATCTGGCCTAGCCAGAAACATAAAGCAGATGATATGAGATAATGGAAGTGGTAATATGCAGGAGGAGATATGGTCTGTAGTGATCTTCTAATACATGTGAAAATGTCAGTGTATGTAACGATTGCAGTAGTGGGTGTGGAGTCAGGCGCAGGAAACAGGAGTAGTTGCTAACGGGCTTTTAATGAATTGCACCGTAAAAAAGAAAAGTACACCCACGAAAACACAACTGGGTGTGATCCAACAAACACAATGATCCAATAACACGTACCACTGCATAAACAACAGTCGACAACAGAAAGTAAGCCCGCACACAGAACAGGTGGGGAAACGGGCTTAAATACTCAACTAAACACTAATCATACACAGGTGCAAACAATCAAGACAAAACCAACAGAAAAGGGATCGGTGGCAGCTAGTAGGCCGGTGACGACGACCGCCGAGCGCCACCCGAACAGGGAGAGGAGTCACCCTCGGCAGGAGTCGTGACAGTACCCCCCCCTGACGTGCGGCTCCCGCAGCGCGCCGACACCGGCCTCGGGGACGACCCGGAGGGCGAGGCGCAGGGCGATCCGGGTGGAGACGATGGAAATCCCTCAATAGTGTTGGGTCCAGTATGTCCCCCACCGGCACCCAGCACCTCTCCTCCGGACCGTACCCCTCCCAGTCCACGAGGTACTGCAGGCCCCTCACCCAGCGTCTAGAGTCCAGGATGGCACGTACTGTATACGCCGGGGGCCCCTTGATGTCCAGAGGGGGCGGGGGGACCTCCGGCACCTCACCGTCTTGTAAGGGACCAGCTACCACCGGCCTGAGGAGAGACATGAAACGAGGGGTTAATACGATAATACGAAGGAAGTTGTAATCGGTAACACACCTCGTTTATCCTCCTCAAGACTTTGAAGGGCCCTACACGCTGCGGACCCAGCTTCCGGCAGGGCAGGCGAAGGGGCAGGTTTTGGGTCGAGAGCCAGACCCTGTCCCCTGGTTGGAATACGGGGGTCTCACTGCGGTGGCGGTCAGCGCTCCTCTTCTGTCGTCCCCTTGCTTCCTTAAGGGCCTCCTGGACGGCCCTCCAGGTCTCCTTGGAGCGCTGCACCCAATCCTCCACCGCAGGAGCCTCGGTCTGGCTCTGATGCCACGGTGCCAGGACCGGCTGGTAGCCCAACACACACTGAAATGGTGAAATGTTAGTGGAGGAGTGGCGGAGTGAGTTTTGGGCCAGTTCGGCCCAAGGTATGTACCTGGACCACTCCCCTGGCCGGTCCTGGCAGTACGACCGCAAAAACCTACCCACCTCCTGGTTAACTCTCTCCACCTGCCCATTGCTCTCGGGGTGATAACCGGAGGTCAAGCTGACTGAGACCCCCAGGCGCTCCATAAATGCCCTCCATACACGGGACGTGAACTGAGGACCCCGATCAGAAACGATGTCCTCCGGCACCCCATAGTGCCGGAAAACATGGGTGAATAGAGCTTCCGCAGTCTGTAGGGCCGTAGGGAGTCCGGGCAACGGGAGGAGACGACAGGACTTAGAAAACCGATCCACAACTACCAAGACCGTGGTATTCCCCTGAGACGGGGGAAGATCGGTGAGAAAGTCCACCGACAGGTGGGACCACGGCCTCTGTGGAACGGGGAGGGGTTGTAACTTCCCTCTAGGGAGGTGCCTAGGAGCCTTACTCTGGGCGCACACCGAACAGGAAGAGACATAAAACCTCACGTCCTTAGCCAAGGTGGGCCACCAGTACTTCCCCTTAAGGCCTAGCACTGTCCTTGCCACCCCAGGATGACCCGACGAGGGTAACGTATGAGCCCATCGAATCAATTGATCCGGGACACCAAGCGGCACGTACTTACGCCCTGATGGACATTTGGAAGGCGCAGGCTCCAGCTGTAGCGCCCGCTCGATGTCCGCGTCCACCTCCCATACCACTGGTGCGACCAGCTTAGAGGCTGGAAGGATGGGAGTAGGATCGATGGGCCGATCCTCAGTATCATAAAGACGGGACAGTGCGTCGGCCTTCGTGTTCATGGAACCTGGTCGATATGAAATAGTGAACTGGAACCGGGTGAAGAACATGGCCCACCATGCCTGACGCGGGTTCAGTCTCCTAGCTGCCCGGATATACTCCAGGTTCCGGTGGTCAGTCCAGATGAGAAAAGGGTGTCTAGCCCCCTCAAGCCAGTGTCTCCACACAGTCAAAGCCTTGACCACAGCCAACAGCTCCCGGTCCCCCACATCATAGTTACGCTCCGCCGGACTGAGCTTCCTAGAAAAGAAAGCACAGGGGCGGAGTTTCGGTGGCTTACCCGAGCGTTGAGATAGCACGGCACCCACCCCAGCCTTGGACGCGTCCACCTCCACTATGAATGATAAATAAGGGTTTGGGTGCGCCAACACAGGTGCATCAGTGAACAGTGCCTTCAACTGGGTGAAAGCCCTGTCCGCCTCTGTCGACCAACGCAAACGCACCGGTCCCCCCTTCAGCAGTGAGGTAATGGGAGCCGCTACCTCGCCAAAACCCCGGATAAACCTCCGGTAGTAATTGGCAAAACCCAAAAACCGCTGCACTTCCTTCACCGTGGCTGGAGTCGGCCAATTACGCACGGCCTTAACGCGGTCACACTCTATCACCACCCCCGAGGTGGAAATGCGATAACCCAGGAAGGAGACGGCTCGTTTGGAGAACTCACACTTCTCAGCCTTGACATATAGGTCATGCTCCAGCAACCTCCCAAGCACCCTGCGCACCAGGGACACATGCTCGGCGCGGGTGGTGGAGTAAATCAGGATGTCATCGATATACACTATCACGCCCTGCCCATGCAGGTCCCTGAGAATCTCGTCTACAAAGGATTGAAAGACGGCTGGAGCATTCTTTAACCCATACGGCATGACGAGGTACTCATAGTGGCCCGATGTGGTACTAAATGCAGTTTTCCACTCGTCTCCCTCCCGAATACGCACCAGATTATACGCGCTCCTGAGATCCAGTTTCGTGAAAAACGCGCTCCGTGAAATGATTCCACCGCCGTAGCAATGAGAGGTAGTGGGTAACTAAACCCCACTGTGAGGGAATTGAGACCTCTATAATCAATGCACGGACGCAGACCTCCCCCCTTTTTCTTCACGAAAAAGAAACTCGAGGAGACGGGTGAGATGGAGGGCCGAATGAACCCCTGTCTCAGAGATTCCGTGACATATGTCTCCATAGCCAACGTCTCCTCCTGAGACAAGGGGTACACGTGACTCTTGGGAAGCGCAGCGTTTGCCAGGAGGTTTATCACACAATCCCCCTGTCGATGGGGTGGTAATTCAGTTGCCTTCTTCTTACAGAAGGCGAGAGCCAAATCGGCATACTCAGGGGGAATGCGCACAGTGGAAACCTGGTCTGGACTCTCCACCGACGTGGCACCGATGGAAACTCCCAGACACCTACCCGAACACTCCTCTGACCACCCCTGGAGAACCCCCTGTTTCCACAAAATCTTAGGATTGTGACTGGCCAGCCAGGGCACTCCCAGCACCACTGGAAACGCAGGCGAATCGATAAGGAAAAAACTAATTTGCTCCTTATGATTCCCCTGCGTTACCATGTCCAGCGGCACCGTAGTCTCCCTGACCAGCCCTGACCCTAATGGCCGGCTATCTAGGGAGTGCACGGGAAAGGGGGAATCTAACGGTACTAACGGAACTCCCAGCTTAAGGGCGAGTCCGCGATCCATAAAGTTCCCCACTGCGCCTGAATCGACTAGCGCCCTATGCTGGGAACAAGGGAGAAAATCAGGAAAAAAAATTAAAACAAACATATGACCAACAGATGGTTCTGGGTGAGTTTGGTGCTGACTCACCTGGGGTGAATGAGGAGTGTTCTGCCTGCCTTCTTGACTCCCAGAGGGACCCCCCAGCACCGGTCGACCGTGTGTCCTCGGCGACCACAATTGGTGCAGGAGGAGCGCCCTCCTCCGGTTCCCTTAGATGCAGCCACTCCCAGCTCTATGGGAATGGGTGCCGGAGGGCTAGGAGGTGGAACTGACAGGACCCCTTCGGAACGCCCGCGGGCAGCCAGCAGATTGTCCAGTTGGATTGACATGTCTATCAGTTCATCCAGGGAAAGTGTATTGTCCCGACACGCTAGCTCCCTGCGGACGTCCTCCCGGAGACTGCACCGGAAATGATCCATTAGGGCCCTGTCGTTCCACCCGGCCCCCGCAGCTAAGGTCCGGAACTCCAGAGCGAAGTCTTGTGCGCTCCTCGTCTCCTGCCTGAGATGGAACAGTCGCTCACCCGCCGCCCGGCCTTCTGGAGGGTGATCGAATACGGCCCGGAAACGGCGGGTGAACTCAGGGTAATTCTCCCTCGCTGAGTTGGGGCTGTTCCAGACCGCGTTGGCCCATTCCAACGCTCGCCCCGTTAGGCAGGAGACGAGGAGGCTGACACTCTCCTTTCCCAAGGGAGTCGGTCTCACTGTAGCCAGGTATAAGTCAATCTGCAGCAGAAACCCCTGACATCCCGCTGCTCCTCCGTCATACTCCCTCGGGAGCGCACGACGCAATGCTCCAGAACCTGACGTAGGAGGGAGCGGAGTAGGTAGACTACTCTGGTGAGTCGGGGACGAAGAGAGGAGACCACTCCTCTCCCATCGATCCATCCTCTCCATCATTTGGTCCATCGCCGACCCGATTCGATGGAGCACGGTGATGTGGTGGAGGACCCGTTCCTCCATAGATGGGAGAGGGGTGGTGGCTGCTCCTGCTGACTCCATACTTGTATGGTGCGGGCTTCTGTAACGATTGCAGTAGTGGGTGTGGAGTCAGGCGCAGGAAACAGGAGTAGTTGCTAACGGGCTTTTAATGAATTGCACTGTAAAAGTAAAGTACACCCACGAAAACACAACTGGGTGTGATCCAACAAACACAATGATCCAATAACACGTACCACTGCATAAACAACAGTCGACAACAGAAAGTAAGCCCGCACACAGAACAGGTGGGTAAACGGGCTTAAATACTCAACTAAACACTAATCATACACAGGTGCAAACAATCAAGACAAAACCAACAGAAAAGGGATCGGTGGCAGCTAGTAGGCCGGTGACGACGACCACCGAGCGCCACCCGAACAGGGAGAGGAGTCACCCTCGGCAGGAGTCGTGACAGTGTAGCTTTGTGTGACAATGGGGTATTTCCATACACAATGGGATTTTTTTGGTGGGTGAATTGTTTTGGAAAAACTTCTCACACCTAGAATTATGCAAAATATCATTGTCTTGATTTGGTACATGTCTACTGCTATTTTCCATAATAATGATAGGCCTGAATGCTACATAGCAGTGTTACACTTAGACATTAAAACCACTAGATAGTAGTGCTGATGTCATCCACATATCCCTATGGAAAATGCCCGATGGCGCTAGTGGCGTGGATTCATAGATGCCAAAGGAAGCCAGGCTCCCTCAAAAAATTGACCAAGAAAAAAAAAAATAAACATATAAAATAATGTATATTTCATCTCTTTGTGTTTACATAATTTTCCTTGTATCTCACCAGAGAAAGCATCCAAGCGAGCGAAACAGTGGCCCTCTGTCTCTGTAGGCAATCTATCTGAAGCGGTCTGGTCATAAAGTGTATGATATTGTTGCCACCTGTAGCATTGAATGCAAGGTAAGCCAGTAAGCATTTGGCCTCCCTTAATAAAAAAAAAAGTATAAAATAATAGCCAATCAGCGTTGAGCTAAATTGAGCGAGCTCAACTGTGAATGGTCCTGACGCACCAAAGAAAAAGTGTCAAGGGAAGCCAGTTTGCAATTGGCTTCACTCATATCACAGAGAAATACGTCATCGACAGAAACAACTTGAATCGTTGCATATCGTTGTGTTGTTGTCCTACAATTGGCCCTTTCCTAAATTAGCCATGCATGGCGATAAGGGTTTGGACTTGTGGTTTTACTTAATTCTCCGTACTGGCCAATGATTATAACGGCAATTCTGATCCAACCATAAAATACATTGTGCCCCTGCACTGAGAGGATGGAAGTTCAATATGTAGCTAGTATCACGACACAAGGTGAGACCCAAATGCAGACACAGGAGGCAGATGGTTTGAGCTCTGGTATTTATTATAATCCAAGGGATAGACAAAAGGCAGGTCGGGACAGGCAAGCGTTCATAGCCAGGGCAGAGTCCAAAACGGTACAGGGCAGCAGGCAGGCTCGAAGGTCAGGGGCAGGCAGAGTGGTCATGCAGGCGGGCTCAGAGTCAGGACAGGAAAGGGTCAAAACCAGGAGGATGAGGAAAAAGAGAGACTGGGGAAAACCAGGAGCTGAGAGAAAACTGCTGGTTGACTTGGCAAACAAGGCGAACTGGCACAGACAGACAGAAAACACAGGTATAAATACCCAGGGGATAAGTGGGGAAGATGGGCGACACCTGGAGGTGGGTGGAGACAAGCACAAGGACAGGTGAAACGGATCAGGGTCTGACAGCTAGATGTAGAAGGCTGATATGTTAACTTTCTAATGTTGCTCACAGCTATGAAATGAAGTAAGGCTAGTGAGCAAGCATTTTAGCCAGGTAGCCTAGGACGACAAAAAATAAAAGTATGACAGAGTCCATTTCATCAACATGAAGGATTCTCTACAAGAGAACAGGAATGCAAACATACACACAAATCAGAACCATCATATCTAGCTTAAGTTGATTGGACTAAATTGTTTTTGGTATCTTTTAGTTGTCACTGTATTAGACCAAGAATAGGTGATTTTATGATGCTGAAATGTTGAAGTTGAAATGGTGCTGGAATAGTGGAGGCACTTTCACCATGATCCTTATCGATTTTTTTTGGGTGCTGTTCAGCCCCATTCAGCAATATGGCGCACTTGCGACCGTGATATATGCCTAAGGCTGAGACATTAATAAGACACAGTGGCAGAATAACATCAACCACACCTTTGTTTATTAATCCGAAAATGTCGGAATCATTAACTTGAATGACCATGCTGTAGGTCATGTAACTGTTTGTTACATGCAATATGCTTTGTGGACTTCACCGGACAGAGGTTGCTCTCCGGTTTTGTGATAAAACAAAGGTGTGGTTGATGTTATTCTGCCACTGTGTCTTATTAATGTCTCAGCCTTAGGCATATATCACGGTCGCAAGGCATATGAACTAACAGGTTATAGAGAAAACAACACAATTATCACAACACATATGTTGTAATATGACTTTTTTTCCTGGCTTGGCTTCCCCAGGGATTTGACCCACGCACTGCTACTGGATGGCAAATGAAGCGGAAGTATTTTAATTTGAAGTGCGCCATATTGCTGAATGGGGCTGAATGGCACCCAAAAAATGTATAAGGATCATGATGAAAGTGGCCGTAACTAGCAAAGGATCATGGTTGATGTAGTCGTTTAAATCCTGCCTGAGAGTGTCAACCACGGACATTAAAGCCATCATCTTATTACTGCATGTCATGAAACGAAGACGACCAAATTAAGTTAGCTAAATCGACCAGGTATGCCCATAACCTGCATAATCATGCAATAACCTAATGCTAACCTACTGTTAAACCTTTGCAGCAGAATGTTCATTTGAAAGCTCAGCATTACCTAGAACCTAGCCAGGTCAACATTGGAGAATAAAATGGACAGCAAATATTAACTATGATAATCAGAATGATGACTGATTTACCGGAAAAATGGCGATTAGACTCTTTCGAGTGGCGATTAGTACAATTAAATAATGAACATGTTGGCATGGTGACTGTCTTTGTAAAATCTAACTCAAATTGCAGTAAAGTTAAGTGCGAGTGAGTACCCTTTCTAGTCTATCATAGACCATGATCCTTCCACCTGAAAATAAAAAGGTAATGGGCTACCACCGCATCACACCTCGGTTATGCTATATTGGATTACCCCATGAGACTATATATAAATTATATATTTATTTTATCTCAATTCTGTATTTTTATATGATTGTAGACTATCATTTGTGCAACTGCATCATTTTGTCATCATAAAAAATAACCTTAGACATGATGCAGTTTGGAATTCAAAATGTACTAAATTATAATTGCATATTACATTGATATTTCAAACATAGTGTGAGCCAATCCTCCATGTCCATCCTCTGTCATCCTCTGTCAGCCCCATAGCCATTGATCAACCCTTCCATCTCCACTTGATAGGCTCGTTAACTCCGCGCTCTCATCTAGATACTGTAGCACACCACACCCCCTTAGGTCTGCAAAGAGCGTGCAAGAGAGTGTGAGCCTCCTTGTAGCCTGCCGGTCTGTGATTGGTTTGTGTCAGAAAGGATAACTATTTAATTAAATATCTTGATTTGTAGCAAACTTTAAAATAATTCACAGTGAGGACCGAACTTGATCATAATAAACACATTTTAGAGCCCCATACGGTCGTCTAAAATTTTTTTGGGGCCGTTCTGGCAATCGTAATTTACATAGGGCAGACCAGGGCTTTTGGCACTGCTAGGTTGCTACCAGCAGAGCTTGTGACTACACACTCCAGACCGGACACTGGGGGCCTGGTTACAGTACACTGAGTCCATACATTTTTTGTAGATTAATTCAGCACTGGATGACTATAGGCAGCATTCTCCATTCTCCATATGGAACGGCATACACACGACCGGCCAGAGCTCCCTTCCTAAAGACCCCTCGCCTGACACATCACACGCTGAGCTCACCACAATCAGCTGAGTCACCACCGCTCCAGGAACCAACACTGTACTTCAATCACGATTGTCTTCTGCCCTTTACATCATCCCCCCTCCTTTTGTCCCACTACAAAAAGGCAACAGTCACATGTTTGTCCTCTAAGCGCCCAGCAGCTGCTCAGCTAGACGCTAGGCCCTCTCTCTATATGCTCCCTCCACACCCCCTCCTCCTCACTGAAGCGGCATCCAGTGTGCACCCCAGGCAGCCTCCCTAACATTGTTACAAGGACATAAACACAGACAAAGCATTAGATCCCCCCGAATCCAGGGAGCTGAATGTCCCCTATTATTCCTGTTGCCAGGGAGAGAACAGGGTGGAATCAACTGGGCTAGGCCACCAAAGTGGTCGGTAAATAGGTTGACAGCCAGGCAGGTGTCCATCTTAAGACCTCAGTCTACACTCTTCTTCCGCTGTGTACTTATACCTCAGAGCACCTTCCTTTCACCTCTATGTGACTGTTGTTATCTTGTTTACTCTCTGAAGTTCAAGCCAGACAGAGATTACTGCACTGCTCTGTACATGACATATCAAGTATGTTATTAGAGACACATGAATAAGAAGATGGCCCCTTTGAAATATATTTTTGGTCCATTCCATAGCGGGATGATGGGTAATGGAGCTGAAAGTAGCCCAGTGCACAACAGCAGAATCAATGGGTGTGGGTGGTTGGAGTTTGATTCAGATCCATCTGTGCAATGGAATTCTGGCTTGAAACCCCTCCACCTCCTCTCCCAGGCATCAAAGCGCCAGGCTCGGAAATCGGGACGCAAAGCCATCTCTCCGTTGGCCTCTTCAAAGAACAGGAAGTGTGTCAGAGGGACAGGCCTTGGTTCCCAGCAAACGCAAGTGAGCCGAGCGGCTATAATAACAAGCTCATCTGCGTGTCTTTGGCAGAGGAGTTCAAAGAGAGAGGCCTGATTCCTCTGATACAACGTGATGATAGACTCAGGATGCGGAAAACCTCTGTTTAGTGGAAATGCACTTGGATGGGGTCTGTGGTGGCTGGTGTCAGAGACAAGCTTGCTGCTTCCACTGTATGTACATTTGAATCCTCCAAGAAGCGAAAATCCCCCAGAAAAGTGTGAAGAGATTAGATTATTGAGCATGACCTCCCCTTCAAAAAACATCCCACTTGCTTTAACTTAAATGAAACCACAGTAAAGTTTCTCTCAGTGCACTACTTTAGCAGACTTCCTGTGCAGGTAGCTGGTATAGTGCTCAGAGTACCATACCGCCACCACACCACACATTGAGACCAGACCTCCCACATGGACCTGCTCCCACGAGTGTTTTCAGGCTTGACTGCAGCTGAATACAGATAAAGGGGGAGGGTGAGAGACAAAGAGAGAGAGACAGAGAGAGAGACAGAGACAGAGAGAGCAAGAGAGACCACAGAGAGAGACCACAGGTTTCCAGTGAAGGAGAGAGAGAAGGCCCCCTTCCTCTAACATGTACTCCACAGTGTCATAACTCACTCTACCAACTCTTATCCAGCCAGATCTACAGACTCCGGTCTGGCTGATTCAGAAACTACACTCTTTGGTCTTGCTGAACCGTGTCTGAGAGGCAGGCAGGCAGGCAGTCGACTGGAGTGGTTTTGCGGCTACTGCCAGCAGTTAAGATTTCGGTGGAGACCCCGGTGCCAGTGATTTTATCCGCTGCTGCAGGGCCCAGGGCCTGTCAGAGGCAGACACTGCTAATGGAGCATGGCCTGGAGCATGGCCTAGAGCCTTTGGGGCTGGAGGTATCCTAGTGGTTAGAGCGTTGGGCCAGTAACTGAACGGTGGCTGGATCAAATCCCCAATTTAAAAAAAATCTGTCATTCTGCCTCTGAACAAGGCAGTTAACCCACTGTTCCCTGGTAGGCTGTCATTGTAAATAAGAATTTGTTCTTAACTGACTTGCCTAGTTAAATAAAGGTTAAATAAATGGAAAAAATTCAGGGTAGGACCAGCAGAGTGCAAGCCAGGCCTGGAGTCTTGAGCCCCAGGGAAGGACTAACAGAGAGCAGGACGTGGAGCTGTACACCCAGGCACAGAGTGCGAATTATACTGTTAAATTCGGGGGTCTCTTTTTTTTCATGGGACTTCCTATTTGTGCCTTGCAGTAAAAATGTAATAGGCCTAATAGTAAAGACATGTATTTTAACAGTAAACATGTATTATCTTTTAATGTGGCATGAACAAAAACCAGTCGTGAGATTTTTATCTGATTGTCAAACAAATTACTTCAAAAAATAGGCTACCTGTGCACATTCGTCCACTCCAAAATAATTCCAGCTTCCAAACAGTGCACTGTGCACCAGCCATTGGGTGAATGGAAAGCGACATATGTTCCAAAACACCATAAAGTGTAGCATGATGACCTTCTGCGATTGTCATCAGATCTACACTCTTGTAGCCTAAATTAATTGATGTGTCTTGCTGACAAATGGGTATTTTTTATATAAAAAAAGTTGGACTCCTGAAAAGGGGCTGAAATACGGGACTCAAATACAGCTGTGTCTGTCCCGAGCTCATCTGCATGGAAACTGTGAGGGCCCAGTTGAAACAATGTTGCAAGTTTGCTTGTGAAAGCTGGAGACAGAGACAGGGGGAGTAGAAAGGTGAATGTGATTGAAAGAACCTGAACCAACTGTCACTTGTTTAAACCATGACTGGGGTGTTGGTTTCATTTGGAATAAGCTTTATATTTCATATTTACCACTGTATCAGTACAAAATAGCATTTTAAACAAATAGGAGAATGGTTCAATTAGAGACCCCCCAAAGTTTCACTTTTGTTGCATTTAGGGGAGCTCATGTCTCATTCGGGGGTCTGAGCCCCCCTGTAATTCGCACACTGTTCAGGCATGTGGGTTGGTGGTGCAGGTGGCTGCCTGGCTTGGTAGATCTAAACTGCTGCAGGAGGCTGACCAGGCCTGTAAACTTAAACATAGCCTTGACTGTTATAGAGGCCCAGGATAATTTAGGGGCCATTACACTTGGGCCACGTGGGCCATCCTGTGAAATTGTGCACTTTTTTTGTTAAAGCAATAATTGGCATTTTTTTGTAAGACCTTGTACAAGTCTCCAAGTTGTATGGGACTTCATGAGATTTGAAATGTAGCTAGTATTATACACATTAGAAAATGCAATGTGTCTTGATAGAGACACAAACTTTCCTGTCAACAGGCTCATACAGTATGTTGTAAAATGTCTGAAGGGCATTTATGGTTTATCAAATGTATGCCCCAAATTAGTTTGTCTTGTGTTTATTTTAGTTTTAAAACTGGAATTTTAAAGTGTTCTATAAGTGCCATAAATATTATAAATTGTATTCCATAAATATTCGTTTTTGTTTATTCAGGACTCTCTCCCACAGTGTGAACTATGAATAAAAATTGTAAACAAGTTATTATAGGAAGCAATTAACCCAAAGTTTATATGATTAATAAAATATTATGTTTGCATGTCTATCAATCAAAGACATGTTTTTATTCATAATTTTTTATCGTCCTGCGAAATATCATTTTAAGCCCTATTTCGCTGCTCTACGACCACTGCGACTACTTGGCTGGCTGTGAATGGTGGTAGTGGTTACGGGGGCTGCTGCATTACTGCTCTTTTCATATTTGGAAACTCCGAAAGAGTCTCGGCTGGCTCTCATGTGCCGCCTTCGTCCAATAAAACAGAAGAGGGCCTGCCTGCAAATCGTCTAATCTTGGGCGAGGTGTCAATCATGTTCATTCAGAGGTAGAAGTGCGGGTTTTGGTAACCGCCTCCTTTACGCTTGGAAGGGAGACGAAGGGGGGAGCTTTCTTCGGATCAAAGGCTGGTGTGGCGCTGTTGCCGTAGGATGTACTGAGTGCAGCCTGCTGCTTTCTTTACGGACGCTTCTTGTATCGTCTGGATATCGCTGATTTCTGGATTATAAATACATTTGATGGTTTTCAATCCCAACTCAATGCAGAGAAATGGGTAAACTTCACTCGAAACATGGTAAGATACGATGTTTTACCGAAACATGTCACCCCTAATCGTTGATTTGAATGCTCACTTGCGGTAATACTTTCGAGTAATGCCTATCTTTATGTTCTCTGTTTCTCTCGACAATTGTCCCGAAAAGCTGCGATTTGTAAACCGAGGGAAAGTCCGGAGGGTGAGTAGCCAATAGGCCTACACTTAGGACAGGCTATACATTTGTTGTCTATATTTTATTATATTTGTTTAAAATATACATTGTTAAAAGTATTTCCAGTCTATCATCCCATTTATCCATGCACCAATAATGACCGACTCGTTAACAACATCAGACAGTCTGCTATCATTCAAGAAAAGTTAGGAAAAAAAAACACAATGCTGAAGAAAGATGTTACATTGTAACCTAACCGTAACATGTTGTTTACATTGTAATAATGCACATTGTTTGTTGATTTCAGGCGACAGTTTTGTAGTTAATGCCTGTTTGGCAAGGAAGGGAATTGACGATTGGCTCGTGAAACAGAAATACTATTGCACGGGCTCGCGGCTTGAGCAACAGGACTGTCACCACACGAATAAATGCGGCTTGTCTACTCCGGTAAGTTAAACAAATGGTTCAATAAATTATTATGATTTCAAAAACAAGATTGTTAATATGTTTGTTACAATGAAGCCTGTAGGGTCCTAACTTTCTTAGCTTCCCTTTCGAGGTTTAGCCAAGGCTGCAATTTATTTTTACTGGGATAAATTGTAGTCTAAGGTTTAACTGAATTTATCGATTGTTTCAAATTAAGAACATATACATATATACATACATACATACATACATACATACATACATACATACATACATACATACAAAAGTAGATTCTCGGTAACCTTATTGCAGTACACCAATGGAATGATAATACCTGATAAATATCCTACAAGTCTTCAGATGTTGCCCGCTTAATTTTTCTTCAAACACTCGTAAAGCAAAAAGTCAGCTTCTGACATAGACCTATTCAGCGACATTCTCAAGCAATTTTGCTTATTAATATGTATTCTGTGCATTATGCAGAAGTTGAAAAGAAGAAATGTTGTAAAAAGAAAGTAGCAGTGTGTTTAGTTATAGGCTAGTTGAGGGAAAGTTATAGGTCAGACTAATAATATCAATTAAAAAATGGAAAATGATAATATAAAGCTGACATCATAGAGATAGTCAGCATATGTCTTTTTTTTGTTTGTTTAGATAATCATTATTTGCTTTGTTGGCTAGGCAACATAGATAGACATTCTTCACTCTCTCATCCAGACACATGGAAATTATTGAATGCAGTGGCACATTAGAAGTCTCATGCAGGTGTGGCAAGGTAAAAGCTGCTATTTAAAATTCCGTGTGCACGAACTTCATCATTCTTATCAGTGTGTTCATTTCATTCCCATTGTAAACAGTTAAGGATGTTTTGTGATTCTGGAAAATGTTAACACAATGACATGGCTGTTGACAGTACACACTTGGGCCCATATACATTATGGACCAAATATTTAAGAGTGAAAACTTTGTAGGCTTGTGTTTAAACCTCTCTATTAACAAATATCTTTCCCACAATACTTTTCAGTCTTTCAGCCATGTTTGTTTCAACATACAGTACAAAACAGCATATGTTAATACAACTTTTTACAAAAGGAGCCCTGGCTTGCTACACACTGCTTGCTTTGGTAACTGTCTAATCATCAGACACTTTTGGTGCATGGGAACAAATGTGTCACACCACCAAGAACAGATGCTGCTAAAGTTTATACTCTAGGTAATAGATCACGGCTGAGTTGAAAGCATTGCAGTCTGACAGACTGGTGACAGGGCTGCATTGTAAGGCTGGGGTAGAGGTGGTGGAGGTCATGTCTGTTTCAGATTTGTCATCCCGGTAAACACAGTGGTTGCATCCCAAATGGCACCTGATTCCCGATATAGTGCACTACTTTTAACCAGAGCCCTCTGGTCAAAAGTAGTGCACTATATAGGGACTAGGGCTCTAATCAAAAGTAGTGCACTATATAGGGAATAGGGTGCCATTTGGGACGTAACCTGTGTTGTCGAGAGGAGAAAAGCTTCAGAGGAACCGGGTGTAAGCCTCTTTGGTTAGGGATGCTCACTTCTCAAAGGCAGCATTTTTGAGGATTGAGGGCTCATCAAAAAATCCACCGGGACTTTTCCACTTCTCAGCTACTGAGCTCACTCAGCCCACTGGAACAGAGGGAAGCTAATACTCTGTCCAGCAATGTGGCCATCATGTTGTGACCACAGACATACCATCATTGGGATGTTTACATGCTACATTTCATGCTAAAGTTGCATTCAATGAGAATCATGTCACACTATTTCATGGACATTGCATTTCTAGTGAGCTGCTCATGCTTGTGTGCATGAAAAGCCTTGTGTTAACTGAACAAGAGGTGTTTGCCGTTGTTTCTCTAGTTGGATTATCCCAAGCGTTTGTTACCCCAGCACTTTGAAACTTTGGCAATGCACACAAAGGAATATATCTAAACTGAATCTTTTATGTGATGGCATATGCCTCTTTTTGCTTTGCTTCTTCTGATTTCTCATGTCATTATCATAAGGAAGTGACCGATAGCAGCGCATACCAGACCAGTCTGGTTCATTTCATTTAAATGTCTCTGGTATGAGGAAGACACAGGGATATGCTGGTAAGGAGCCAAGTCAAGGACTCCTTCAGGGAGTGACAATCGGCCTCATGCACACTGTCAAAATATCTTGATCAAAGTCCAACCTGTCTAAAGTACAGTTGTTTTCTCTATCCCTGCCGTGAGGTGTTTTTAATAGCAGCACATTGGTCGGCGGGCTGTGAAGGTGTGATGCTCTGTTAGCCCAGGGAGGTTGACGAGAAAAGCAGCGGGCTGAGATTTTTATGACTTATGCCCAGTTTGTATTGACGTGCGAGTGATCAAGTGTAGCACTGAGTGCCGTGATGGGGTCAGCCTCAGGTCTGCTTGTTGCCTGCACATGGTGTCAAAGCCACTAAGCCTGACATGCTGTCAGGCCTCTAATAAACATCTTCATATTGTAATCGGACCCTCCTTATGACATCATCATCGGGGTAGGAAGGGGTTCGGTGTTCTGTTCCGTGTAGTGTAGCAGCCCTCTGGGCACAGTTAGGGTATCTGTGGGCCCTCTTCACTTCAGCAGACTCACCAGAGGGCATTGTGGGATACATGTGAAAGGGTGGGATTGTTTTGTGGAGCATTTTTTTAATTCGCCAGATGGTGTGAAGTGATATTTGGCCAGGATGGAAAAGGAACCCCACTGAAAAAGTAGGATGGTTTTGAACAATTTGGGCTCACGGAGTTTTCTGTTTTATAAATGATTTAATTCTATGTGCCTAATGGCTTTCACAGCGCTGCGGGAAAATGAATAGAATAGGACGAAAAGTGTTCCTGACATCAATATTTATTTGGATGCTTTTCCCTTCGTTTTTTTCCCTTCAACAAAGTGGTCTTTAGAACTTGAATATTTCAATGTAATGTTTTTCATATTTTGTTTGCTTGCTTTGACATGGCATTTCATGTGTTTTATTTTAGGGTTTATTTTAGGGACCATTTGTCATTTTAGATTTATTCAGTTTTTTTAGATTTTAAAACACTTAAGTATGACAATGCTTGAAATTACAGTACATTTTTCTAAATTGTGAGATTAACTAGCAAATGTCTTATAAATGATCTATAACTTATCATGAAGCATTAGCATTACAAATCTTCACAGGAAGTTCGTGGAAGTTACTGCTTTCCATAAGTCGTAGTAAATACCCTAACCCCATAGTATTGTCAAATGAAAAAGGGCTAAATCCTTAGCTAGGTGAGAATGCAATGCAAACAACCCTCTTAGCCTTTAAAAGCGGCCCATGTTGTATAGGATACATATACTTTATAGGCCGTGTTCTTTTTGCCTCCCGGCTGAATTGGGGTCCAGGAGGATGTGGGTCAGATGGTGGCAGCAGCGGGGAGTCTGAGACTGGAATCCTTTTGATCTGAAACCTCCCAAACCAAACTATCATATTCTTGAAAGGAGAGAGGGGATTACTGCCATAGTCTACCTCCATTAAAATGAAATGCCCATTTATGGAACATGTTTGTTTTGTTGAGCTGATTACATTAGCAAGGTTGTTATCATTGGTTGAGGTATATATGCATTGAGTTATGTTATGTGGTAGGGAGAGGAGAGACTCCAGAGTCAAGAAAAGTTTTCTTGCATATAGATTTAGTGCATATAGATGATTTTAAACTCACTTGTTCTTATGTATTTGAAATCAAAATGTAAGTAAGTTAACAGAGTTATTTTATGTGGAACTGAGCAGTAAGAACAGCTGGTATTGTCATGTGAGGTCCACAACAGGTGAGCTGGGTACATTTTCTCTTTAAATATAGAATCCACTTTAGGGGAAACAGCGCCACTGTTTTCCCCAGTTCCTTTGTTATTGTTTTTTGTTTGGTTGACAAACGGAGGTGAGCGGCATCCAAATGAAATGAGCAGTTTGGGGGGAAAAATTGCAGTACTTAATCCTTGTCTCATTATCGCGCGTGCAATAATGTCTGAGGGGGAAAAAACGGTTTGTTCTTTGCAGTAACTTCTATGTTGTTGTGTTATCCCGAACAGATGTGTTAGTTTCACCACTAAGGATTCCAGCTTTAATTCTGACTCTAAGCACACTTTTTGTTTTTGACTATGCTGTTTTTATATCTCCTATAAAGGTTTGTAATCTAGATTATTAAGAAGAAGTAGAGAAGTCAACAGTTTATGATTTGGCAGTTCCAATGCCTGTCTGGTTTGTTGGGTCTTAAGAAGTCTCTGAGCCCAGGTGTTGAAGGTCTACTGCCCTCCCCTGTCTTCTCCGGTTCTCCTCAGGCAGTGTTGTGAGTTGTTCCCTAAGCCAGTGGTCTGTCTGGGGAATTTGCAATGTGCTGAAAGCAAATTGCAAAGATTTAATTTGATGATTTGTTAACGCATTTTCCCCCACACCCTTGCCAGTAACTTTCATCCTCCCTTAAGCCCCCTCCCCCCATCTCAGCTCTCTCCTCTCCACCTCTCCCATTTTCCCTCTCAGGCTCCATCCATCTGTTTCTTGTGTTTACCCTGTGGCCTTGCCTGGTTGTTGCTGATGAAATTAGACTGCATTTGAAGTGGGCCAGGGACGTTTATATATATATATGCCCCCTCTGTGAGGCCTAACCCTCTGTGTAGTAAAAGGAGGCCCCAGTGATGCTACTGCTCTGGACTGACAATTCCAAAGCACATTTTTCAAAACCTTCCATCTAATATTTAGGTTCTAAACCCATACAAAACTGGGACAAAATATCTTAAGGTACATCTGACAACTAATGGCATTCCGAAATGAATCACAGAGTAGAACTTCTGCCCACATCCCAGTGTTTCTCACTGGGAGCCAGCGCTCTGATTTTTGAAGTAAAGCTTTTAAATGTGCTACCCTCAGCCTCTGAGTCTGATAAAAGACATGGCAGTTCTGTGGCCTAGCTTCTTTTCTTACTTCTCCTGTAGTGTTTTTTTTATTGTCTTCACAAAAGCACAGGGTCCTTGTCTCAGTGCTGAATGCACCTTTCAAATGCTTACTCCTCACTTTCTGTCCTCTCTCTCGCTTTCTGTCCTCTCTCTCGCTTTCTGTCCTCTCTCTCGCTTTCTGTCCTCTCTCTCGCTTTCTGTCCTCTCTCTCGCTTTCTGTCCTCTCTCTCGCTTTCTGTCCTCTCTCTCGCTTTCTGTCCTCTCTCTCGCTTTCTGTCCTTTCTCTCGCTTTCTGTCCTCTCCCCATGCCTGTGCTGTTCCCACCAGCTGTCCCCCTATGTGCTGTGCGTGACAGTGTGTCATGTGCCCCTCTCCCACCAGGCCGTACCCCTCCACACCCCCTGGGAGGACAGGCCTGTTGTTGGTCTTTGAAGAGGCTGGGAGAAGTTTGGAGCTGTGGTCTAAGAAAAGAAAGCGTTTGCCTTTGGGGAGAGGGCTGGGGACTAGGGGGACATGCACCTGGCTCTGTTATTACAATGAGAATAGAGGAGAAGAAGTCTTGGGTTGTCGTTTACGTATCTGGGGGACTGGGAGGGAGAGGAGACACAGGTGGCATTAATGTCACTTCCCGGATCGTGTGTCACAGATTACATAGCTGGAGGAATTTCACCCTATGTGACAATGTGAAGCCCTCATTGGGTGTTGTGAATGGGACTGCCGGAAATGGTTTCGGTGAAAGAAGGAGATGATAATGATATACTAAATGAGGTAAAAGTATTGATACACAGACATTAGATCTGTTGGCCCTGTTGTTTACAACTTTCTGTTGTGTGTTGTGATACTCCTGTGCTACATCTCACACGGTTCTCCTCCATTCATTTTAGGTTGAGTATCTTCACAATATTGTTCCATTGTTGATTTTTGTCTCGGTTTATTGTTGGGTTCCATGTCTGTGTGATGTTTTGATCTGATTCTTTATATGTGTGAATGTGTAAAAATTGTGATTGAGCATGTGAGGTATGGGGGTGTGCAGGGGGACGGCATGAGACGTTTGTGTCTGGGATGGGCTGTCCGGATGCACTCAGGAGATCAAAGCAGTCCCTGGAATGTGCTCTGAATCCCCAGGGATTAGCAGCTGAGATTTGAGCTTTGTTTCCCCAAATATCTGCTCACTGTGGAGCTACAGATATCCCAGGATCAATTGGAAGTGTTTCTCTTCTCCTCTCTCTTCTCTTATGATGCTTGGCTTTCAGTAGGAGTTGTTTGTATGCTAGAAGAGCTACTTTTTTTGTGTAATTTTAACACTACGGACCACGGATTGATTTTTTTCTCTTTGACTCTCCCTTTGCCTTTATTTTGTGACAGAGTTTATAGCTTCCGGTTTTGAGATGGCTTATCGAATTGATGAGTGTGTGCATATTAAGTATCAGTGAAAGGCCTAATTAGCAGATTATCCATCTAAATATAGAGCTAATCACGCTGACATCATCACGCTGAGATGAGATGCTCGCTTCTCTTTATCCTTTTGATGTGTGGATGCATCAGACACAGAACAACGATCTAGAAAGCAAATACAGATGTAGGATCTTAATTTGAGCCAGTTTCCTACAGCAGGAAAATAATCCTGCAGCAAAATTAAATGTGGATTATAATTAATGTTTTTTTTTTTAGGAGTTGATACATTTTTCATTAGGGAAAATCAAGTCTGAAATTTCAAATTGGAAATGACAAACTTTAGAAGCATTTTAAACTCATACACTACAAGTTTGCACTTCCTGCTTTACAAAAGAGTAATCAAATTCAGATCCTATACCGGTAAACTATATCCCCATTTTATTTATTTTTTACACTGGCTGATTGAAAAGGGATGGTCACAGAGACTGTTGGTAGTAATGGATGTTATATGGGACAGGAAGAATTGGTAAAGATGGAGCGTGTGAGGCAGGACCATGTATAGACTGAGAGGGGGAGGGAGAGATTGAGCGGGAAAGAAACTCCTGTGGTGGCGCTGGGTTCCGCTGAGCATTCCATGTGAAGCTCAGTGCCCATTTTAATCACACACTTAAAAGGCTCTGCTGAAGTGGGCGTTTAAGCGTTTAAACCCTGAATAATCATCTCTTGTTTGTTTATGTGGTCCCCCTGTGGGTTGTGCTCCGGCCCATGGTAGTAAGCACTGAATAATTTGACTGAGCAGTCAGTCGCTGCATGTATATGGCTCTTATAAATAGGACAAGATCGTCATCTGGGGCGGCAGGTAGCCTAGTGGTTAGAGCGTTGGACCAGTAACCAGCAGGTAGCCTAGTGGTTAGAGCGTTGGACCAGTAACCAGCAGGTAGCCTAGTGGTTAGAGCGTTGGACCAGTAACCTAAAGGTTGCAAGATCAAATCCCCGAGCTGACAAGGAAAAAAATCTGTCATTCTGCCCCTGACCAAGGCACTGTTCCTAGGCCATCATTGAAAATAAGAATTTGTTCTTAACTGACTTGCCTAGTTAAATAAAGGTGTATATAATTTTGTTTTAAATAAATCTGAGTAAAACTGCAATCACACACAGACACAGTCAGGCACACACACTCTCTCTCAACATATTTATTTAGTTGTTGATTTAGGATTAGTAACTGCCAAATACCAATTTAGTCTACTTCCACATTTGTATGTTTTCATTAGTAGGATGACACAGGGAGACACCAATGATGGTCTCCAGTCTACAACTCTTGGAGTAGTTACTCTCTGCTTCAGACACAGGATGACCACTAGAATCCTGTGGTCACCTGAGTGACAGGCAGAGCGAGAACAGAGGAAGTGGGGCATAGATAAACAGCTCTGGGACCATTGTGGCCTCCTGACATCCAGTGTGGGATGTAGGTCCTTCCCATGGCGCCTGGGACCCAGGGGCCCTGGGCCTGGCCTGGAGAGAGGTTGCCTACCTGGGCCTGGATTGCCTGTTGGGGGATGTTTTCGACCTGGGCTGGAGGGAGCTGGCATGGGCTGGAGGTGGCATTGGATTGTTTGTTAGGGGATGTTTCCGGTTGAGTGAAGCCCAAACACAGGACAGGAGCGGGGGGTGGGGTGGGGGGGGGGGCAGCTGTAAAGGAATGGCCCTGCTCCCCGCTGCTCTCTGGTGTGTTTATGCTCCACAGGTGCCTGAGTGAGGCCCAGAGAGGAGAGGACTTTACCCCACGTCACAGCCTGTCACTGGGTCAGGACGACCAGGGAGGAGTCCCTGAAGGCCCATTTGGCCTGGCTGTTAACCTTAAACCCATTACTCATGCTAAACACAGGCAGAGGAACCTCAACCGGAAGAGTGCTTAACCAGAGATGGAGTTGGTCTGTGTGAACTCTGAATGGAACTGAATGTAAAGTGGCCACAGGCTGTCAAGCGTTTAACTGTGACTACTGGTTTGTGGAGGTGCGTGGCTGGTTGGTTCTTCTTCCATGGCCTCTGATTATATTGCCCAGAGTTGTTTTTGTTGGTTTGTGTATGCATGTGGTGTGTCTGTGTGGATGATGAGGGCAGCTGGGGGAATCTGGGCTAATGACAGTGCTCAGGGGACAGGGATGAGTGTGTAGGAACATCCAGGGGCCTGAGCTGTAGGCTTCCTCACCAGGCAGAGGTTAACACAAGCCTCACTGTCTTGCCTCTGCTACACCATTTAAACTCATATAGCACAACTATAATTACTAAACACTGTGTAACATTTCTGGGTCATTTCCACTCCAGAAGCTTCAGTGTTCGTCTAGCTGAAGTCTGCCCAGACATTGGACTGTGGTGGGCCTAGCTTAAGTTGCATCCCTCTCTGAGGTACACCTGGGGCAGATGGAAATACTGTTTCAAATGCAGTGTGTCGTTCACCTCCTCCTTCTGAGGGAGATATCTATGTGAAACGGTTGTGCTTTAACTTACTGCTGCAGTATCAGTGGAACCTCACATATTTTGAAATCTGTGAGTGAAATACAGGGGTTGCCTGAAGGCGGTGGAAGTGGAACAAACTGACTGTGCCGATTCATATTTGATGCTTCAAAGCCAATCCGCCTGTATGCCGTCAGTGTGCTACTTTCACTTGAGATTATGAAGCCACTGCTAATGCTACACATTTCCCAAGATCTTTGAAACCAACAAAAGTGAGAGGTTCAATGACTGAGTTCTGGATTCTGTGAGTGGGGTGCTCAGAGATTTGTTTTGTTCCTTCCTGTTTGAGTACCCGTTTCCTGATTGGTTTGTCACTGGTAACTTTTCCTGTGTGTGCGTGTGCGGTAGTGCACACACGTGCTGTGCAGGTGATTGTTTGTGTGTGTGCTTGCAGGGGATTCAGTCAAGCACGAGCGTGAACAACATGCTCCACCAAAGTTCATTATCGTGACCAACTGACAGCTAACCCTGACCACTAATTCTGGTTAGAGCTATGAATAGAAACCCTTAAACCTGCCACTGGCACCAGAGTGCTCTCTGGAGTTGGAAGTGGTTATTTCTGCCCCCGTGTTTATTTGCTAAGTTGAGAAGTTGTCTGTAATTAAAAATAATGTTTGTGTAAAGTTTGAAGTTCAACATGAGAGAGTTACATATGACGTGGAGGGTGTCTGTCTGGATTGGGCTGAAAAATTCCTCATATAGGCTCCAATAAAGTGTGTGTGTGTCTCTGTCTCTGTCTTCCAGGTCTCTGGGTTCCTTCCCATGTCAGCCTTAGAAAATGTTCACCTAAACCTTATTCCACCTTTGTCCTAGGTTTAAAAACAAGACACAACTATCTGGAAGTGGCTGTGAATGGTCCCTTTACATAATGGCTTGGGACATTGAAAAAAGGGCAGTCAGAGCAGATGTAGGCCCAGATGTCATTTCCTGACAAGGTAGAGAACAGAGGTGTGTTTAGCTGGATATCTCCCCAGTGCTCTGTCTGTGGTGAGGCTGAAGTGCCTGTCACTTTCTACTTCCCCTCCCACATTCTGAAGCACATTAGACCTGCGTCTGAACCCACACATACCCCTACAGCACCACCTCCTAAACCAACTCATGATACTTCAACTAATTACCCAGATCTCCTAGACACACTGTGTCAAGCCCTCTGGAACGCATACAGCTCTCGCTCTCTGCTGCTGCTTGGCAGTATAGCTAGATGTTTCCAAAGAGCTCCATCATTTCCTGTGCGGTGAGAGGTATGTGATTGCAGTTTTAAGCCCTCAGACAGAGATGAGGTGTGACACTGTCTCTGCTGCCTGTACGACTCCTCTCCCCTCATCTCTTCCATTCTTTAGAAATGTGCTTCACTTCACTCTGTATTCAAAGACAAGGGCTATAACATAGTGATTTGCTACTCTTGGCAGACTGGGCCACCTGTAAATCAAGGCCAAGTGACAAGCGGTCTCCATTCCTTTCCAATCCTGGCTCCCTCTGGGAATGGAGGCTTTCTCCCAGAGAGGGTTCGTCATAGTGGCTGGGCTGGCTGGCGGAGAATGTGTTCGAGAGAGTGAAGAACAAACACCATTGTAAATGCAACCTATATTTATGTTTATTTTTTTCCCTATTTTCACATCGTTACAACACTGTACATAGCCATAATATGACATTTGAATTGTCTTTATTCCTTTTGAGACTTTTGTGTAATGTTTACTGTTCATCTATTTCACTTGCTTTGGCAAGGGGGGTGACTGAGACTGACTATTGGCTATACTAAAACTCTTTAACATCATCCTTAGCTCTGTCATCTTCCCCAATATTTGGAACCAAGGACTGATCACCCCAATCCACAAAAGTGGAGACAAATTTGACCCCAATAACTACTGTTGGGTATGCATCACAGCATACCTTGGGAAAATCCTCTGCATTAACAGCAGACTTGTACATTTCCTCAGTGAAAACAATGTACTGAGCAAATGTCAAATTGGCTTTTTCACAAATTATCATACGACAGACCACGTGTTCACCTTGCACAACCTAATTGACAAACAAACAAACCAAAGCAAAGTCTTCTCATGCTTTGTTGATTTAAAAAAAGCCTTCAACTCAATTTGGCACAAAGGTCTGCTATAATTGATGGAAAGTGGTGTTGGGGGGGAAAAACATCTAACATTATAAAATCCATGTACACAAACAACAAGTGTGTGGTTAAAATAGGCATATAACACACATTTCTTCCCACAGGGATGCAGCTTAAGCCCCACCCTTTTCAACATGTATATCAACGAATTGGCGAGGGCACTAGAACAGTCTGCAGCACCCGGCCACACCCTACTAGAATCTGAAGTCAAATGTCTACTGTTTGCTGATGATCTGGTGCTTCTGTCACCAACCAAGGAGGGCCTACAGCAGCACCTAGATCTTCTGCACAGATTCTGCCAGACCTGGGCCTGTCAGTAAATCTCAGTAAGACCAAAATAATGGTGTTCCAAATAAGGTCCAGTTGCCAGGACCACAAATACAAATTCCATCTAGACACTGTTGCCCTAGAGCACACAAACTATACCTTGGCCTAAACATCAGCGCCACAGGTAACTTCCACAAAGCTGTGAATGATCTGAGAGACAAGGCAAGAAGGGCATTCCATGCCATCAAAAGGAACATAAAATTCGACATACCAATTAGGATCTGGCTAAAAATAATTGAATCAGTTATAGAACCCCTTGTCTATTATGGTTGTGAGGTCTGGGGTCCGCTCACCAACCAAGAATTCACAAAATGGGACAAACACCAAATTGAGACTCTGCATGCAGAATTCTGCAAAAATATCCTCTGTGTACAACGTAGAACACCAAATAATGCACGCAGAGCAGAATTAGGCCGAGACCCACTAATTATAAAAATCCAGAAAAGAGTCATTCAATTCTACAACCACCGAAAAGGAAGCGTTTCCCAAACCTTCCATAACAAAGCCATCACCTACAGAGAGATGAACCTGGAGAAGAGTCCCCTAAGCAAGCTGGTCCTGGGACTCACAAACACACCCCACAGAGCCCCAGGACAGCAACACAATTAGACCCAACCAAATCATGTTAACAAAAAGATAATTCTTTCCAATGTGTCAAGTAATTAACAAAAAAACTGAGCAAACTAGAATGCTATTTGGCCCTCAACAGAGAGTACACCGTGGCAGAATACCTGACCACTGTGACTGACCCAAACTTAAGGAAAGCTTTGACTATGTACAGACTCAGTGAGCATAGCCTTGCTATTGAGAAAGGACGCCGTAGGCAGACCTGGCTCTCAAGAGAAGACAGGCTATGTGCACTGCCCACAAAATGAGGTGGAAACTGAGCTGCACTTCCTAACCTTGTGCCCAATGTATGACCATTTTAGAGACACATAATTCACACAGATCCACAAATAATACAATAACAAACCCGATTTTGATAAACTCCCATATCTACTGGGTGAAATACCACAGCAAGATTTGAGACCTGTTGCCACAAGAAAAGGTCAACCAGTGAAGAACAATCACCATTGTAAATATAACCCATATTTATGCTTATTTATTTTCCCTTTTGTACTTTAACCATTTGTACATCGTTACAACACTGTACATATGTCATTTGTAATGTCTTTATTATTTTGGATCTTCTGTGAGTAATGTTTACTGTTCCTTTTTATTGTTTATTTCACTTTTGTATATTACCTACCTCACTTGCTTTGGCAATGTTACCATGTTTCCCATGCCAATAAAGCCCCTTGAATTGAATTGAATTGAATTGAATTGAATTGAATTGAGAGCAGTCCACCTGGAGTTCATATGGTCTATCTACTGTATCTCCATGAACCCCTTCTCTGCTGCTGGGCTGGGGGGAACCAGCCGCAGAATAACATGAGCTTTAAAGACCCTTGATCAAGCAGCCATTTTCTCCTCTCTGTGAGAAACTCATTTGATAAACAGCCTGATAAAAGCTAATTGCAGTGGTTACATATTTTCAAAGCCCTAATAAATACCTTGCTTTATGCCTTGAGAAACAGGCAGGTTACAGTGGTGTGTGTTGCTGAAGGGGTTAGCAAGCTAGCAGAGCTGTAAAAGATTATCTTTGCAGGTGTAAAAGTTTTGTAAATGGGTCATTAAAGCGTTGGCTAACTTCACACATGAACCACGAAGAGGGAGGGAGATTAGCTCAAATCAGCATGTTTCTGAAGTACAGAAATAAGGGCTGTAAATCTCCACTAATATTCTACTGAGCCTTTTAGGGGGAAGCCTTTGATGTGGATGAGGTAATGTGACCAGCAATGTTTGCAATGTTAATCTGACTTGGTTAAAATGACTGTACACGGCCTGGCCACCAATCAGACTATAAAAGCCAGAGCCAGTTATTAGGGGAGGAGTCTTCTGGGGGGCTGTCAACAGAGCTGGATTCACGCAGACGGGCGCTCATGCACACACCATTTTCTCTCTCCAGGCCCAAGAGTTAAATCTGGGATCCAAAGGCATCACATTCAGCAATGTTATGTTATGCAGTTGGTCTGCACAGACACACCAAATGTCACTAAACATACCAGCATGAATCCATGAGATTGGACACCACAACTCCTCCAATCACAGGACTTTTTTTCCCCTTCCCAGTGTTGCAAGCTGTCTGTGTGTGACCTGTCCAGTTAACTAGAGATAAGATGGTAAGCCCACTGGCATGCATCCTTCCAGGCCTCTCCACCTCTCCTAACCAGCCCAGCGTAGCCATCACAGAGCCCTGGTGCTGCTCACTGCATACCATACACATCATAAGGCAGCTTCCTCCAACATGACTGGCTGACTGACTGTTGACGAATCCCTAGCCTGTGGCAATAATTTCCTTCCTGGGTCACAGGCAGGAAAGGAAGACAAGTGGGTGTGCTGTGAGTGAGCAGTGTCATGCTTGGGGCCGCAGAGTCTACACTGTAACCTCGCCGACTGCAATGAAGGTGTCTGGTCCACTCTGCTCCTTCAGAAGTGTCCAATTAGCCAGCGTCATCCTCCGACCGTCTGGCATGGTGTTTCAAACGGGCGACCTGGAGTTCAGTCAGTGAGTTGTTATGGTCCAGTTAGAGTTCAAGGAAACATTCTTTGTTTCCTTGAAGAGAGTTTTATCTGATCAGGCTGGACTTGGCTCACAAGTTGAAAAGAACCTCAAGATCAAACCTCGGATTGCCTTGACATGCTTTGATCTCAGCGAATAACGTTCAGTTGATTATCAAATGTGCATCAAATAGCATTGTAAAAGAAAACAGATATGTCTCTTCTTGGCATTTCAAACGGCCTCTCCTCTGCTTTTATGCAGTTATGCATAATAAAGATCTATGATGTTGGAGTCTGTCCAAGTATCTATGATTTTGGAGGGAACCCAAGAAATACCTCAAAGTAGCATCAAATGTTTTGGCCCGAGAGGATAGGCTCTTCACAGCTGAACAACAGAACAGGTCTCTCTGGTTCTGGCTCATAGTTCTACATGCTACGTGCAGACACCTACATTATGTTTACTCAACACACACACGCGGACACAGAGATGGCTGTTGATCTAACAGATGTGTTGCACAATAATTGGCAGTCTGCTTTCTCCACCCTGGTAGATGTGTCTTTCTGTTGCCTGACAGGTTCGCTACATTATGATTTTCTGAGATCTTAATTTCTTGTGTGCAAACCGATCCTTTTGGAAGCCATGCTTAGAGGCAGTGCTCCGTTCACTACCTCACAACAACACTTTCTATCTTGGAACGATCTCAAGGTGTCGTGTTTTGTCGGTACGTGCCGCCCAGTCTGACTGTGGCTGTTAAATATCGGGTAGAGACAAGTGAGGAGGAGGAGCGTTTCACATGAAGAACTGAAGCTGAGTCTTGGGTCGTGTTCATTATGGCAACAGAAAACACAAATTTGCATTTGTTATTGGACAAATCCATGTAGCTCCACTGCATTTGACTCAGTTTTCAACCTAGCTCTAAGCTGCTGTCTGGTGTCTGCTGATGCTTTCTGTTTTCCCAAACAGTACCACACAATTAAAAGGGTCACTGCACTTCTAACTCTGATCTAGATCCCCCTTCTCAAGGATATAGTCGCAGCACCAGACCCAAACCTTTGAACCAGCCTCTGGAGTGTCTCAGCTTACTCTGTTGGGGGCGGAGAGGGGATGGGCATTTCCTCTCAAGAGGTCCTGCTCCAGTAACACTACACCTTAAGCTCATTTGCAGCCCTAAAACCAATATACTTTTTGTTGTTTTAGTTCTAAGCTTTCAACGTCAGCCATTTGTGTGCTGCAACCTATAGTATTGTCACCAAGCCATTTGGAAATGTCTTGGCTTTACAAACTAGCAGTTTTAGTTGATTTCTTTCATTATGAATTGAATTTATATATACATTTCAGATGTTAGCAATGGTGTGGTTTTCTAGGTTATTCATAACCCTGTCTTGACTTAGTTGTTGTATCACCTGGACAATTTCTACATTTAAAACCCTTTTCCTTTTTTAATACCTGGGCTCCCTAGTGGCGCAGTGGTCTAAGGCACATCATCCCAGTGTTAGACGTGTCACTACAGACATCCTGGTTCAAATCCAGGCTGTATCACAACCGGCCGTGATTGGGAGTCCCATAGGGCGGCGCACAATTTGCCCAGCGTCATCTGTGTTTGGCCGGTGTAGGCCATCATTGTAAATAAGAATTTGTTCTTAACTGACTTGCCTAGTTAAATAAAGGTTACATTTCCTCTGGCTTTGGGTGAGGCTGTCTCTGTCAAAAGGACCCAGCAGGCCTAACAGACAGACAACCAGGCAAACATGGCCACCAAACATTTCCTTGTTCTCCTCTCTCTCTTGTCTTCCTCGCTCTGTTTGTCTTTCTCACATTCCCTAAATGGCCTTTCATGTGTTGTTTCCCTCCCTGCTCGGCATCGTGGGACTGTCTTGCTCCAGTCTAAATGTCAGACCTGAAGGTGTTCTCCAGTTCCAGCACTGCCTGGGAGAGCAGAGTAGAGAGCAGCGGGAGGCACCCAACCCAATGCTTCACTCTCATAATGAGAATTTTCCTGGGTTTTGAAGGAGTGCCAGTAACTAGTAACACTGCTCCAACCCAACGCTGCTCCCGAGGCCTCCGGCTTGCCTCCACCGAGCCCTGTGCCCCGGCTGGCTGGCGCACGATCAGGGGGAGCTGTCGTCCCGTGTAAATTGTCAGCCGCCTGTGTTGGGTGGAGGCAGACAGCGTAGAGACCAGGGCCTTGTAGGACTTTTCACAACCCCACACTTACACACGTAAACACACATATGGTAGTATCACACGCACTCATACACGGAATGCGCTCACAACCACACAGTCACGCACATGTAATTACACATGCACTTATGCACACGCGCGCGTACACACACACACACACACACACACACACACACACACACACACACACACACACACACACACACACACACACACACACACACACACACACACACACACACACACACACACACACACGGCCCAGTCTGTCTGTGAACACAGTGCCAGGGTAAGGCTTGCGGGCCCCCATGGCAACCTCATGCCCTAACTTGCCAAACTTCAGTCAGTCTATGATTTGCTCTTCACCCCTGCAGTCAGTGGTTCCTTGGCTCACTTAAACTCTCAATATAACCAATGTTAGTTCTTAAAAATATTATTATTTGTAAATACGCAAATCTGGGTTTTCCTTTATTTTCCCTTATTCAAATCCATATTTATGTGTCTCATTGACGTGGGTCCTAGTAGACAGAGCGGGCAGACTGTCCAGTACTGATGTAGCTAGCTGGGATGCTGTAATGCAGCACAGTCACACTGTGTTCCTGTCTTATACTGCTCTAGGAATAAATCACTTTCTGTGAAGGGGCTTTAACAACTTTAAAACACACTGGGGCCATACAATCCTCCATCCTCCAAGCCCAGAAGAGAAGAAGCTCTGAAGGGTCTGGCTCCTGTTGAAAGCAAAATGCTTTAAACTTTGGTTTCCACAGAACATTAAACATCATGTCTGGAAAATTGTTTTTGGTGGTCCCAAGCATTGGAGGAAAGAGGCTTGTTAATTTGCTTACAGCCTTTCATGATACTCTGAAGCTCTGGGGTAGCGCCCAAATACGTTCTGCAGAGCTGGGAAAGTGACACTTCACTGTAGTCTTCGTAAAACCTTCATAAACACTCCATAACACCAGTCGTGAACACACAGAAAAAAAGCCAAAAGACCTTTACACGTACAGTATCACACAATGTTCATCTGAGCAATTCATTCTCCTCGACTATTTCTCAAATGAGCAGCTGGGCCTTCACTTTTTTGTTTGGTATAGAGTTAGACCAGAGAAGCACATTTGATTAGCATATATAGTATGGAAGACGGTTACTGAAGGTATGAAAGATACAGGAAGATGCGGTGTTCATTGAGGTCTTCTTGAGATGATCAAAGTGGTGCAGCTCTTGGCCTTGTCCCTGACTCTGTTTGCCTTAAGCTGCACTCCTATTGTGACCCTTGACCCAACATAGGACAAAGGTCACCAGACAGGCCTGTGATTGGCTCATTGGCCTGACACAACAGGTCAAGATGGATGGCTCTTTTAAGGTCAGCTGATTACCATGCTTATAGCCAGTGGAAAACACGGTCATTGAAGATAAAGAATAAAGGTTGGCTGAACAAAAGATGCAATCACTGAATAACATTTTAAGAATAGTATAAATTATTCTTTGATATCGTCACTTGTGTATTGAATCCCACATTGGCCCTGAAGCAGAGGACGAAACAACTTTGAATTGTGAATAAAAAAAAATCTGTAAGCATCCTGTGTGAAGTCTTCCATATATTGAGCCAGCCAAGAATCCATCAATGAACAAAAACAAGTCCTAAACCTTTTTTAGAACCCCCTAAAAGAGGACAGAGGTCACTAGTCACTATCCCCATCCCCTAATCCTCAAACCTGGGAGCTGTGGGGTCCCTGTGAGATCCCCAGGAAGAAAAGAGCAGTCAGTCCCACAGTAGAGAGGGGTAAGGGCCTGAGGGGTGCGGGCCTGGGCCAGGTCCTCCATTGATCTAAATGGAGATGCTGACGTGGCAGGGAGGGGCTGAAGACAATGGAGTGCTCAGTGTGTCACCACCAGAGTCAGAAGTGAGGTTCAGGGGATTAAACTTCATTCTCATAGGGCTGAATAAAGCTGGTCCAGCCCTCTGTCCAGCCTTCTGCCTGCCTGGTGAGGAGGTGAGGACCTGAGCCTCACTGAAAGTGTTATTGTAGCTCCATTAAAGCCTGCTGACGGGGCCACAACAGGCCCTGGAGCTGCTGGACAAAGAGAGTGGCCTTATTGTTCCTTTGGGACAAGGCCCTGAAAGAAAGAACGAGAGACATTCAGTCACTTCACTGCCAGGACCAGAGGAATCTTAAAATGGGGAATTTTGGGCAGTTCTGGTCTGAGTTCAAACTTTGAGTGTGTGTCGAATTGCCCAGTTCTCTGAACGGCACATTCTAGAAAGTAGAAGAGAAAAAATATACTTCAAATGATTCTTTCTGCCTAGTTCTGTTGTTTCTCTTATCATATTCCTCCTGCCGTTTAGCGGTCAGGTCTTTTGATGATGGGATGAGAGAAACGAGAGGGAGTGATGGAGGAGAGAGGGAGTGATGGAGGAGAGAGGGAGTGATGGAGGAGAGAGGGAGTGATGGAGGATAGAGGGAGTGATGGAGTAAGGGAGAGAGGGAGTGAGAGAGGGAGGGAGTGAGTGAGAGGGGGGAGTGAGTGAGAGAGAGGGGGAGGGAGTGAGAGAGAGGGGGAGGGAGGGAGTGGGAGAGGGGGAGTGAGTGAGAGGAGAGGGGGAGTGATGGAGGGAATGCGAGAGAGGAGGAGGGAGGGGGAGAGAGGCAAGGGAGAGAGAAACGAGAAGGGGGTGAGAGCGAGGGGGTGGAGGGAGTGAGAGAGAAAGGAGAGGGGGGGAGGGGGAGTGTTAGAGCGAAGGAGAGGAATGAGAGAAAGGAGAGGGAGTGAGAGCAAACCGAGAGGGGGGCGAGGGAGAGAGGGGCAGGAGTGAGAGAGAAACGAGAGGGAGTGAGAGAGAGAAATGAGAGGGGGGCGAGGGGGAGTGAGTGAGAGAGGAGAGGGGGAGTGATGGAGAGAGAGGGAGTGATGGAGGGAATGGGAGAGAGGAGGAGGGAGGGGGAGAGAGGCAAGGGAGAGAGAAATGAGAAGGGGGTGAGAGCAAGGGGGTAGAGGGAGTGAGGGAGAGAAAGGAAAGGGGGCGAGAGGGGGGGAGAGGGAGTGAGAGAGCGAAGGAGAGGAGTGAGAGAAAGGAGAGGGAGTGAGAGCGAACCGAGAGGGGGGCGAGGGAGAGAGGGGCAGGAGAGAGGGAGAGGGAGTGAGAGAGAAACGAGAGGGAGGGAGAGAGAGAAATGAGAGGGGGGCGAGAGGGAGCGGGGCAGTGGAGAGGGAGTGAGAGAGAGAAACGAGAAGGGGGCGAGAAAGGTGGTGAGAGAGGGAGAAAGACTCTCTCGGGTTTTTACTGAATGTATAAAAACATTTTCAACATTAAGCAGAGATGCCAAGAACAGATCCCGGAGTAACCCCAGCATACTAATAATACTGCTGCCATCCATCATCACAGACAACAACCAATTAGCACATTCCTCTTTCCCCTGTTCTCATGTTTTTGGCTAATCCCTCCATTTTGTGTCATTCATCAAAAACAGAAAATGTTCTCGACTCAATACTATGCGTGAGTGATAGTGAGTGTGTGTGTGTGAGAGGCTGGAGGAATGTTGATTGAGGGGTGATTTTTCTGAAGGTTTATGGAAGGAGGCTGGGGCCTTGGCTGGGTCCTAGGCTGGGGTTACTGTACAGGCCTGGACCTTAATTGTGAAGAGTACTGTAGACCTGGAGCTCTGTGGCTGTGGTGCCAATACTGGCTGCAGTACTACTGACAATTAAGTTGTCAGCTGGCACTCCAGAGCTGCCCTCCTCTGACCTGAAGAACTCTGCCTGACCTGCAGAGATAGTCCTGACGCCACTCAGGGACAGCCATCTGACTGCAGCTCTCTCTCTCTCTCTCTCTCTCTCTCTCTCTCTCTCTGTCTCCGTCTCTCTCTCTCACACACACACACACACACACACACTGCACTGTACAGCTTAATCTGTACTACATTCAGAGCCCCCCCGCTGAGGATCTGTAAATACAAGGCATTCAGAAATGCTTTACAGATGTGTGTTGGCAGCAGGATTTCAGTAGTGCTGAGACATTCAGGTCTCTGAGTGTGTTCTTGTGTTGGACAGGGATATCTTTTAAAGCAGCGTGCACATGGAGAGGCTCTCCTGTTACTTACCCTGTCTGCTGCAGACTGCTCTGCTGGCTGCCTCTCAAAGGCAAAGCAGGCAGGGGCTGAGCGCCTAAGCAGCAACACAACACCGCTTCATATATCTCTCTCCCCACCGTCCCACCTCCCCACCGCCCACTCCCCTCCTCTCTCGATCTCTACTCTCAATTCTTCCACACAGTCAGTGTCTGATTTTTATCTCCTGGGCTGGCTTCTTTTGGGCCTGACCATATTAGTCTGGGTCAGGCCTAGTTTAAATAGCAGGCTGGTAAGGTTTCGGCTCAGAGGGAGAGAGAGGAACCTGGCTACATCCTGAGGAGGTTTTAATGATTCAGACAGCCTCAGTCAAGCTGTCTCCCAAATGGCACCCTACTCCATATTTAGTGCACTTTAGTCAGTGTCAGTCAGTGAGTAGTGTACACTCCTCCTGAGGGGCCACCCCACTGAGTACACTGCAGAGCTGCTCTACTAGGCTGACTGGGCTAGGATCACACCAGCTGAACGCTACCTCTCTACTGGATTAAACCCAAATCCCTCCTACACGTTCTCACTCTCATAAATCCACCTCTTTAACACGGAGAGGGGAGAGAGCTAGTATCTCCACATAGACTAGATCAAGCAGCTCAGGTGTTGTTTTAGTGGTTTATGATTTGATTGTTGGAGTAGGTACTTCATACATAAGGGATAGGGTGTACTGTGTTTATAATGTAGTTAGTATGTCTCTGGGGTTATATCTCTGTAGGTTTACGGTGTGAGATTGTTTTCAGTATTATGTATGTCTATGCCAGAGCGAGAGAGAGAGCTTTTTCCGATGTGTGTGTTAAAGAGAACTCTCAAATCAGGGGTGTGTGTGTGAAAGAGAACTCTCAGATCAGGGGTGTGTGTGTGTAATGGTTATTGGGCCAGATGACTGTAATGCCACAGAGACACCTGAGTTGGCATTTTCCATGGTGAAGCCCTGTGCTCACATATCACGCAGTCCCATTGGTATGCGCTCACAGACACGGCTGCCAGGAGAGGAGAGGGGCTCGGGTCGGGTGGACTGAATCCCACCAGCGTATCGCTACCCCCAATGACGATAGCCTCACAGACAACCCACAATTCCCCACAGGAAGAGTGTGATTGTGACCAGTGTTTGAGGCCGTTCTTTGACCAACTCCAGTACTGTGTGGCAGTGGCAGTCAGTCGTACACTCACTCTGTTTAGATTCTTCAATCACAGTACTGTCTTCTCTAACTTTCTGGTTCTGCTCAGCTTCAGCTCACAGTTGTCAAACAAATATATAGAGCTCAATACTGTCATTTGGATTTAGCCATGTCACTATGTATTGGCGGCTCTAATGTAGATCTCCAGTGTCCATCTAGAATACTTTGTTTATATGGTGACTATACTCTTCCTCTCTACTTCCTCTCCTCTCTTCCTCTCTACAAACATGGAAATAAACTCTGTAGCTAAATCTGGTGGAATATATATTTGTTGTGCATAGTTCGTGACAAATGCACTAAAATAAATGTGTCTGTATGTTTCTCTTTCTCCAGGATGTGTTGGACAAGGCGTGTGCAGAGGGAATCAGTGATGAACATTACCGTTTAGAAGGTATGACCCCCCCCCCCACCACCACTAAGCTCCTGAAATGTGCTGATGAGGTGGATGTATGGAACCCCTCCCCCAGTCCCTCTCTCCCCCCTTACCTACCTTCTCCTTTCCTCCTCCCTTTCTCTCACCTGGCCCTCCCCTCCCTCTCTGTGTTTTGCAATCCACCTCCATCTATTCTGTTTTCCCCCTGTGTGGTGTGATCCTGGATTAAGGAATCAGGGTGGAAGGCCTCCCCCTTCATCTGAACGGAGCTGGAAAAGAGCACCAGAGCTCTGTTGTGCTACCTAACTGGCAGCAGAGGAGACTGGGATGGGACCAGCCCAGATATGTGGGTCAGGGTGTCGTTGAGTTGAGCTAGTTCAGGCTGGTTTATTTTAAGTGGTGGGCCACGTATGCTTTGGTCCTCATCATTGTCCTGTCCTCATAAAGGTGCCTAAAGACCTGGTGAAAAGCACTATAAATACAACCTATTATAGAACATGTAATTATGATAACGTTAGATGACCATTCACACCACACCTTGTTCATGTCAAAATCCCTCCATGTGTCTGCTTAGGAGCCATCTTGCTCCCTTTCTCTTCCCCTCATTCTCAGAAGAGTAGACACACCATGGTTCTCTTACAGACTTTGTAAGTACTATTTGTGGTACATTTCAGTCAGAACTGAGAGACAACTTATTATCAAAGTAGTTCTTGATTACCGTTTGGTACAATTCTTCTTTAGACCTGGGGGTTCACTAACAGATTTCTTAAATCACATTTAAACTTGAATGAAAGCCGTTATGGAGCATTCCGGCTTTTTGATTCTTTATAACCCAGGAATGAAAGTGGTTTGTTGAAGGGGAAAGGGACAGACATAGAGAGCCAGAGAGAGGTTACAGATGATCGTTAGGCCAAAGCACATATGAAAGCTTGTCTTTCCTCAGGTCTTCAGTAAGCATTTTCAAAGAAAGTTTGTGAGGATTAAAAAAGAACTTGCTGGCAAAATTGCAGAGGGATGAAGCAAAAGGGATCCCAAGATGGTAATGTGTTTTGACTCTTCGGATCTTGCAGTTGCATCCTCTGTGCCTTTTCAAATGTAGTTTTCACAAGGCCATTAACTGAGGCTTAGAAGTCCCAATCAGCTGTATAAACCTGTATCTCTGTGTCTGGTCACACTTGCTTGACTCTCAGCTTTCACTTCTGTGTGGATGGTCTGAGAGTGTGTGACAGCGGTCTTGTGTGTGTGTGTGTGTGTGTGTATGTGTAATGGCAGGGCTGTTGGATCAAGCATGAACGCATTGGGAGAGTGCCAGCCCAGTCCCTCCTCCACTCCCATCAGATCACCAGCCAATCCTCTGGCAGCATTTAGTTCCACTCATAAAGAGCAGGCTGACTGTATTTCAGTGACGAGGGGGGTCAGAGTCTGAGAGGGAGATATCAGATTATGTCTACATAGGAAATAGGGTGCCCTCTGGGACATAGCCTACAGTATTCCTCTGGGTCTTTTCATTAGCCTGGAGATAAGCATCACCATCTCCACATTGGGCTTATTACCCAACAGATTTGCCCCCTTGCACGGCACAATGGTACCTTTGAGCATCTGTGATGATCAAAAGACAGGGTTCAATTTTCCTCCTTCAAAAAGTTTTTGCTCCCCAGGACGCTGCCTTTCATTGTGCCTGCAGCCGAGGGGACGGGAGACGGACAGACATGTTCCTCTCTCTTTGATCTGCTTGGATACGGAGGAAAGAGAACGAGGCTGTTGTGTCTGTCTGTCTGCTCCTTTGGCGACCACAACAAACGCTGTTTCAGATTTAACTTGGCTTAATTAATTAGTTATTCTGTTTTACAGCCGGCTGGTCTGATCCTCGGCCAAAAGGTTTGAGAATGGAACTTCAAAGTGCAACAGGGGGGAGGGGGTTGGGGGGGAGCTGAGCTGTGTGTGTGTGTATGCGTGCATGCGCAGTAACCCAGCCATCTCCTGATCCTGATTGGTCGGGCAGGAGCACAAGCAAAACCAAATGGCCACCAACTGCGTCCCAATGAAATGGCACCCTATTCCATAAATAGTGCACTACTTGGACCCATGGAGTGACTCTGTGTATTCATGGCCTCTGCCCGTGGCCTATCAGTCTGTTTTTCATTTGTAGTACCCAGGTCTGAAACATCTGAGGTTTTAATTGGATTATGATGTGATGAAAGGACTGTGACATGTTACAGTAGGAGATGTTGGTGGGCTGACATGCACTATAAGGGTTTGATACTGTAGTTGGGGCCTATTGTTGTTGAGGATGTGCGTAGCGGTGGAATAGGATGTGTGTGTGACAGACGAGGTGAGGCGTCCCTATGGACGCTGTCTGTCTGGGCTATATGTCTGGAAGCTATAATACTCAGTGAAACATCCAGCATTATGAGCTCAGCTACAGTGGGCACAGAGACTGAGGCAGGGCTCCCATGGGGTTCTTTGATGTTCAGATCAGATGATGTTCCCACTTTAGAATGTAATATCTTAAGCCACATTATACAGTAGCATCATGTCCTGTTCTTGGCATGTAGGGCATGTTATGTCTGTTCAGTTCCATGTTCTAGTCATCCACCTCCTCAACCATTCCTGGGGCTGTTAGCACTTTCCCATGACAATGATTTGCATCCAAGCCCCGAAGTATTTTGTGTCTGTGCCTTATGCTTATTTATACACTGGATTCTTGACGTAGCTTACTGTAATATATCTACTGCTGTACATATCTACTGCTGTACATATCATTCTTAGTTGATCTTGTGTACATTCTCCCGGTGTACATAGATATAGTTTGCCTTTGATTACTGCTACAGTGCTATTTGGGTTGTTAATCAGATTCGTCCCGCCGTTGTTGATTTCTTGTCGTTTTTTGTATTTTCTTACATTTTATTTTACATTGTACTGCATTGTTAGGAGCTAGTAATATTAGCATTTCGCTGCACCTGCTACAACATCTGCTAAACTGTGTACTCGACCAGTAAACTTATCATTTGGTTGCGTGTGTGTTCTTACAGTGGCGCTGCCCCCGGAGAAGACGGTGGACAGTTGCTGTGTGGAGGAGAAGATGCAGGGGAGAGAGAACCAGGTGCCCACAGGCACACAGAAACAGCTCCAGTTTGAAGTGAGTGTGAAGTTGACCTGTGAACCACCAACGTGGACCATTTATTAGTGCTTCTGGGAAAAACTAGAGCAACAAATAATACTCTTTCAGGGATGGAAGGAGGCACACAGTCGTGAACGTATTGATACTTATATTGCAATGCGATTCGTTTCAGGAGCTTGAGTGTGCCGTCTCTGTAGAGGAAGACAACAGACAGGAGTGGACGTTCACGCTCTATGATTTTGACAACAATGGCAAGGTCACCAGAGAGGTAAGGGTTCAAACACATTTTATATTCAAACATACTCTAATACATAACAGGGCACTTTCCTTTTCTTTACCTGCCCATGATCTTTTCCTCTTTCAAACTAATACACACATGCAGATGTGCGTGAGACACAACCAGATGAAGTTACATACATACATTTCAATAATACAGCCACTAGGAACCAAAGAGACTTTTTCCTTCCCAGCGTTAGATACCTAGTGGCGGGCTGCTGCCTTGTAAAGATCTGAGCAGTGCAGTCAGAGAGGCCTGTATTTTTGGAGAGCTGAGTTGAAACGGTGTGAAGAGACTGAAGCTGTCCTCTGTGTAGTGGGATGGTTGGATCTCCAGTTTCTTTGGCATCGCCCATGGCCCCGCGGCACATGAGACGGCAGGCGGCAGCTCACACAAAAAGAAGAAGAAGAAGGAAATAGCTTTCTTCTCCAGCTCCCTTTTTTTATTTCTTCAGACGTATGAAAAAATGGAAAACTAAAAATGACATAGGAGGCTTTTTTACGTCTTAGCGTTTGAAACGGTATCTGGAGCCAGTCCCCAAAGAGCTCATAATAGGCCTTTATGTTGCATTCAGAGAGAGGCAAGGCAATAGGAATGCAGGCATTTGGACGTTTTAGAGGAGCGAGAGCAGAAGCTAGGCTAACAGGCCCAAAAAGGTCCCAATTTCTGAGTGGTTTTGTAAGACCCTTTTCTTGGCAGTGGCAGTCCAGGGAACATTAGTAGAAATGCAGTAATTACCTTCAGAGGGAAAATCCTAACAAGACTTGAAATATGTATTATTAAACATGCTATGTTATTGATCCATCTGTGGATGTTCATGTTGCTCTCTTCCTGAACAGGCTTTTAAAGACTTAAGCGAGTACAGATTTCAGATGTCTGCTCTGTGCTCACTGACTTTGTGTGTGGCTGTTATTCGGCCTTTCTACAGGAATCCCATCCTACAGAATTTTCCCTCTTATCTTCTCTCTGTCTATGTCTGACTCTTAGCCCTGAGGCAAAGGTCTGTGCTATGGCCCTCAGCTACTCGACTCTTTCAAAGAGCGAGAAAGAGAGAGATATTGAGAGGGAGATAATACTTTTAAAAGCTCTTAATTGAACCACTCCGAAAGTTACACTAACCACCATAAAAAGCCTACAGAGAGAAAGAGTAATGAAGGCTCTACCTATTAAGAGCAGAGCTGCTATAGAGTGGGTTGTGCATCAGTTCATCTTTTAGCACTTCTCCTCCCATCTCCCAGACATATCTTGTCATGCATTTATCCCATCTTTGTACTCCCTGCCTGATCACTTTACAGGGAGAACACTGAAATAAAACAACTGACAACTCAGCATGTTCTTCTCTTCATCTCTCCTGTTTGTCTGTAACATGCTAGACAGACTACAGTAACTGAGTTGTCGGCTGTGCACTAACTCAGACCATCTCGCTCTCTCTCTCTCCCTCCCCTCCTCAGGACATCACCAGCCTGCTCCACACCATCTATGAGGTGGTGGACACGTCGGTCAACCATTCCCCCAGCAGCAGCAAGACACTGCGGGTCAAGCTCTCCGTGGCCCCCGACCCCAGCCAGCGCTGGCGGAGCTGCACTCAGGGCCCCGCAGGTAACCACCAGGCTGGGGGAGGATCACAGGGCTGGGAAAGGGAAGGGAGGGAGGATGGGGAGATAGAGGGGGAAGAAGAGGTAGGGGAGGGGAGAGAGCGGTGTTCTTTGGGCTCCCCTACTTGACTGTTCTGCTGTCAGCACATCCAGAGTCTTGTTTGTTGTCATGCGGAAAGGCACCTGCTTCAGGCATGTCAGACTCCTCTCTCTCTCTCTCTCTCACTCTTTGCCTGTGTCTCCATCTCTTCCATTGCTCCATCTCTCCGGCACAATGGGGTTCATTTTTAATGATGGGAGTAGTGACAGAGCTGAGAACCCCCCAGTGCCTTCAAATACTCCGAAAGAAACCTTAAGAGATGCACCAACTCCGTTTGATAACCACAACCATTTTATTTTTCTCCAAAGTGTTTCTTCTTCTCCCTCACCCCCCACTTCTCAGAGCTGTCGGTAAAATATAGCTACATTCAACGTAACTTTTCTAACTGACGACTTGGTAAACAAGTATTGAGAATTTAAAAAAAATTGCTACAAAATATGACGCCCTGTTTGTTTACTTCCTGTTGTTGTGTCTATTTATAACGTCAAGCGATTCAAAAGAAGCAGGCTTTGAAAACGAAACATTAGCTGGCTGTCTTCACGCAAATTTCAACTGTCTTCAGGATAATTTCAAACCACAACACTTCATTAATACACTCTGGGTTATATATACAGTACCAGTCAAAAGTTTGGACGCAACTACTCATTCCAGGGTTTTTCTTTATTTTTACTATTTAATAGTGAAGACATCAGAACTATGAAATAACACATATGGAATCATGTAGTAATCAAAAAAGTGTTAAACAAATCAAAATATATTTTATATTTGAGATTCTTCAAAGTACCCACCCTTTGCCTTTGTGGAATTTCTTTCCTTCTTAATGCGTTTGAGCCAATCAGTTGTGTTGTGACAAGGTAGGTTGTAGTATGCAGAAGATAGCCCTATTTGGTAAAAGAACAGCTCAAATAAGCAAAGAGAAACGACAGACCATCATTACTTTAAGACATGAAGGTCAGTCAATCCGGGAAAATTTGAAGAACTTTGAAAGTTGCTTTAAGTGCAGTCGCAAAAAACATCAGGCGCTATGATGAAATGAGCTCTCATGATGACCGCCACGGGAAAGGAAGACCCAGAGTTACCTCTGCTGCAGAGGATAAGTTCATTAGAGTTACCAGCCTCAGAAATTGCTTCACAGAGTTCAGGTAACAGACACATTGAAACATCAACTGTTCAGAGGAGACTGTGTGAATCAGGCCTTCATGGTTGAATTGCTACAAAGAAACCACTACTAAAGGACACCAATAAGAAGAAGAGATTTGCTTGGGCCAAGAAACACGAGCAATGGACATTAGACTGGTGGAAACCTGTCCAAATTTGAGATTTTTGGTTCCAACCGCCGTCTGTTTGTGAGACGCAGAGTAGGTGAATGGATGTTCTCTGCGTGTGTGGTTCCCACCATGAACCATGGAGGAGGTGGTGTGGGGGTGCTATGATGGTGACACAGCCTGTGATTTATTTTGAATTCAAGGTAGACTTAAACAGCATGGCTACCACAGCATTCTGCAGCATTACGCCAGTCCCACTAAGCGCAAACCAGATGGGATATAATTTGTTTTTCAACAGGACAATGACCCAACACACCTCCAGGCTGTGTAAGGGCTATTTGACCAAGGAGGAGAGTGATGGAGTGCTGCATCAGATGACTGGCCACCCCAATCACCTGACCTCAACCCAATTGAGATGGTTTGGGATGAGTTGGACTGCAGAGTGAAGGAAAAGCACTCAACAAGTGCTCAGCATATGCGGGAACTCCTTCAAGACTGTTGGAAAATCATTCCAGGTGAAGCTGGTTGAGAGAATGCCAGGGGTGTGCAAAGCTGTCATCAAGGCAAAGGGTTGCTACTTTGAAGAATCTCAAATATATTTTGATTTGTTTAACACTTTTTTGGTTACTACATGATATGTAGTAACCATATGTGTTATTTCATAGTTTTGGTGTCTTCACTATTATTCTACAATGTAGAAATTAGTAAAAATAAAGAAAAACCCTTGAATGAATAGATGTGCCCAAGCTTTTGACTGGTACTGTATATATTTTTTATTTGTCTTATATGAGGCCTGGAGTAAATAAATGAAGCATTGAACAAAGGTTTCTTTCTTCTGAGAGAAATAGATGTGCGTGCGTGTGTGTGGCTGCTCTTTTTGATAATGTGCTGCTCACTCTCTCACAGACATGCCCCACCCCAGAACCAAGACTGACAGGTGCATTGAAGACCTTAAAAGTGCGGAGAAGAAGTCTCGAGCCCTCCTCAGGTAACAGATGTTTTACAGCCTGCATCAATGTTTTACAAGACAATAATGTATATCTGTGCATTTTTGACACTAATAACATTTATTTTGACACCGACAGAATGTATGTTTTGCAATACATCTTAGAGAGCTAAAATACTGCTTCAAGCTGTTGTAAAGTCCCATCTCTCTCCCCTCCAGGCGCCATCACAGTGACCACCACACTATCCAGCACCAGGTTCTGACCCAGCAGGGTCAGGGTCACAGTCAGGGCTGCCAGCGCCACTGTGTGGATGAGAACCTGGAGCGCAGGAACCACTACCTAGACCTGGCCGGCATCGAGAATTACACATCCCGCTTTGGAGCAGGTGAGCTGGCCCAGGTGGGCTGGTCCGGGGTGTAGAAAGCCAGAGGGATGGGGGGGCTAGGGCCGGGGGTGATGATGGAGAGATTGTAGACTAGAGGCACTGACCGATCACAGCACCGCGGTACTTTGAAGCTGTGTCCAGATAGAGAGAGGCCTTCATTACCCCAGCACCTGCTTGGAGGGAGACAGGCAGGTAGGTCTGGCCAGTAAAACATCTGGACCCACCAGGGCACAATACGATATGTCTTCAGGGGCCAGGCCTCATCATGAAGTGAATTAAATTCTGTTTATTATGGGGCTGCTTTTGTTTAAATGTCTGTGTTGACGGGAGGATTTTTTTAGTGTGACCCCCTCTAGTTCAAAGTAAAAAAATACTCTTTGTCCCGTGAAAAAAATAAAGCAGAAAAAATGGAAAAAGTTATTAAAATAGTATTGGAACTGGTAATATTAACGTTTATGAGTTCTCCGTCTTTCAATGAAGTTATTGATGTATCAATTGACCCATCATGGGTTTTTTATCCTGTGCTGTATTTCTCCCCTCTCCAGCCCCCACCACAGAGCCTGTGAAAGCAGAGCCACAGACCCGATCATCGAACCAGACCAGGTCTCGCTCTCATGAACCAGAGAATGGCCAAACCTACTCCCACCACCGTCGCTCACAGGTGGCCATGGAGAGCAGCGCTGCCCCAGGCCCTGACACCCTTTGTCCCCCACGACCGAGTAAAGACTCAGGTAAACACGCCCTGCGCTCCCCCAAGACCCACAGCCGGACGCACCCCACACAGACCACCATGGGCAGGGTGATGAGGAGCAGAGGGGCCCCACCTCCCCCAGCCCTACCCAGCCAGGCCCCCCCTCACCAGTCCTCAGCCCCCTACCGCAGGCACAAGCAGAGGGCCAAGGAGGGCCAGCAGCAGTACCGGGCTCTGGGGGCTCCAGTGGGGCCTGTGGTGGAGAAGGAGCAGGTGAGGGACCTACCTAGTGTGCTCCTCTATGAAGGAGGGCTGGCCCAGATGGTTCAAAGGCACGAGCATCATCACCACCATGAGCACCACCACCACTACCACCACTTCTACCAGTCCTGAGGCAGCCAGCCAGCTCCCTGCCCTGCTGCCCCCAGCCCCAGAGCACCTTCTCACAGCCCCACCTCAACTTGGCTCCACTGCCAAGCCAGTAGACTCTACAGACACAGGCCCCTCCCACACAGCACAGCAACAGCACAGCCAGAACTGTGTCACTGTTAGGGGGAGTTGGGTCTTGCATGGCCCTGTGGGCTAAGAGGACAGGACATCAAGAGGAGTTGGACAGACAGGGAGAGGTGCAGGGTGAAGGTCGTTATTATGGGGTTGTCCAGGCATGAAGAGTCCCTTTGAGGCAGCGGGACAGTTTCTTGGTCTTCAGGCCTGCTAGGAACCAGGAGCAGGACTTGGCAGAGGGATGTAACGGGAGCCTGAGAGGAACAGAATGAGAAAAGAGACTTGGCTGTAATCCTTCAGAGGACTCCTCTCATCCCTCTCTACTCTGATGGACTAGCTGACTTTACGAAGCCATACTGGCACTGCCATCCTCACATATCTCTACGTTTTGGGGAATGAGAAGTGAGGGTCTGGTTTGGAGAGTGAGAGAGATTTGTGTGTATGAATATACAGTGTGTGTGAGAGCATGTGTTACCTGTCTGCTGTGACACCCCTATCGTCACTGAAAACCACTTGAAAAGCACTTGTGGGTGCAGTTGCATTGGAGACACTTTGGGCTGTCAGAACAGAGGACTGACAGGCATCGGCTGGATATGATGAAGACAAGATCATCCAGCTCCTGAATCTCACATGCAATACAGGACCCTCCCTGAGAGAACGATGTTGAAATGTTCAGTGAGAATAGAAGACTGTAATCAGCTGCTACCTCTAGTGTTATTAATGGAATTGTTGGTGTTATTATTATTGTTAATAATCAGATGCTATTTTTCAGTTACATTTTATTTTATTTTTTAAAGATGACACAATCTGCAGTAATGTAGTGTTGAAACGCTTCTACATTTTTTTACCTACATATTGTATGTACATATATTATCAACATTATAAGCTTTATTTATAATGTGACGTTTGTATCAACAATCTACATTTATTTCTCACTCAACCCCATTTTCCCGATGTACCATATTGAAAGACCACTATGTATACAATTTAGACCATCAAAGATACAACTTTGACTCCCTCTAATATCACCACCTAATATCACCACACACAGTTCTTTCACACAAATGGTCAGTGTACACCTTCTCAAGTACATCTCTGCCTTCTGAACAGTGTCTGTCTAATCGTTGTGGTTAGCAGTTCACAGTAAGGCTCTTTCTCATTAGCTGAATCATAAGTATGTAGTGGTTGACAATCCACAGCAGTCCCATGATCCTCCAGGTCTGATCATAACACATGACCCTAACCGCTGTCCCCCCATGAGGCATCCCCCTGTCCCCAGCTGTCAGCACCCGTTTCCCCAGCTGTCAGCACCCGTTTCACCAGGCTGCCATCACGCCATGTGTCCCCAGCACTCAGGCAACAAAGCTCTGTTTATGACGCTGGCTGGACCGGGGTGGAGGCTCTCAGCTGTCTGTCTCATTCCTCTGGTGCTAGGTGACACCAGGCCCAGCCTGCAGGCTCCACCAGGACCATAACTCACCCTGCTGAAGGCCTGCTGTCGGACAGGCAGCTTCAACCACACAGGACCTCTCAGATCCTCTCCCACCCTAGGTGAACCATCAGAACCCTACACCACTGTTTAGGACAGGTCACTACGGTATGCCTGCATCTAGTCCAGGAGCTCCTGACCGAGTATCATCTGGCCAGGGTAAAGAGGAAAATACTGTAATCAGCAATGTTCCCTCTATTTTTTTCGTCACTGAGCAAATTTCAGGTCTGCTGAGCGCAAACTTGAACATTGTGAAAATTTGGTGCAACTTACGAAGCACGTTTAATGTGAACACTGAGGCTGTACCCGCTAGGGTACACCTTTAACAGTGGTCAAGTAGGCTACTGTGGCTATTTGACAATAATGTAGGCCTACTTGACTGGCCAACCATCAAAAACAATGGAGACAATTCATCCCATAATATGTTAACATGGAAATAGCTGTTCTATCGTTCAGCCTACAGTAGCAGACAATGTGTGGTGTTCAATGTAGGCCTACATTCTATGAGACTTTTGAAAAGTACATGCAGGGCTTAACATTAACCTCTTTATCCACTTGTCCTTCAGACAAGGAGGTGACTGAAAATGTTGTGGTGTTTGATGCAAGAATCCACTTTATAAAATTAAATGCATCATTATTCACATGCTATTATTACAGAGAATCAGGCAAAATATTCTACCCTCTGCCAATTGGCTACACTGCCCCTTTAAGACAAATAAGCAATTTACCTGACTTGCTTTCCAAAGATGTCTAGAAATGCACACGTTTTGTGCTCTTGTAGGAAGCAATCACTCCCCCATTGCTGACTACAAATGATCTATAACTGGGCTAATAACTGACTAACTAGCGAAGGATATGAACACATGTACACACGTCGCTACATGTAGCTCTGGCTTTGATCTCAAAACAAACTCATCTACTCACCACCACTCATGCTGTGTAAACAGTCCAGTTCAAAGTGAATGGCACAGATCCATATATGGCAATGGTCTATTTGCATATAGGCCTACTGCAGCTCTGATTGGTTATGGGGCACCGGTCTGTGTAGAGTACGGCCAATGTTGTGCCTGTCAATGCAATGAAATCCTACTCCGATGCGTTCTGCCTACAACAAATCTCTTGCATGGTTTTGTTTCGGTATGTTGCATTGAAAGTGGCTAATATTGCATTGATTCAATCACATTTCCCACAGTAAACGGAAACGTTGATCGTGTTAACTAATGTGGAAAACTCTAGAAAGTTCGCACTTCTCTTTGCGGGCTGATATTTCTGCTGCATGACAGTCCTGGGTGAGCTGCACACCTGCACTCTCGCGCATCTTAGAGGGAACATTGGTAGTCAGTATGAGCTAATAGACCTCGCTACTGGCTATGCGTTGTGAGCAGGTGTGAAGTGTTCACAAATTCCCCTACAGGTGTGTTGAACCTCACACCAGGTGTGTGGACATCAAAGCCAACTTTCCACTCTGGGTCATGTATAGGTTTAGAGCTTTTACTACAAGTTTCCGTTAGTGTGTGTTTTGGGTCAGTTGAGGGAATCTGGTGCATTCCAGGCTTGTCCTGAGCTCCAGTGCTGCACTCCCTCACACAGCTGCAGGCTGTGCATTAGCAGAGGCACCAGTCAGGCTGGCCTCACCACGGGACACAGTCACCCACCTCAGCCACCCCCAAGGGGAACGCAGCTGCACCCCATTCCACAGCCCCTCTCTCCCCTACAACGCTGCCGCTCTGCGATCTGCTTGGCGCTGTCATCTGTCTGGTCTAGCATCGCAGCACCCCAACTGACGGAGCCCATCACAATACTATAACTCATGATGTAGTCTTCACACCACAGCTAAACAGTAGAGGTGTTGATACTAGCACCTGCCCATAGGATAGACATGCTTAAGGTGGAAATGGCTTGTTGCTGCATTGGGGGCTATATCAAGCCAGGGAGAGGCAGAGGTCCCGTGTCTCCCTTCATGGTGGTCCTCATTAGGCATATGTGTGTGTGATGATGTCTGCAGTGATCCCCTCAGACAGACACCATGGCTAAAAGGCAGGGATCTGCTTGGGTTCTCATCCTCAGTTAAACTTACAATCCCTCTGCCATCTTCCCCCAACACCACAGACACTAGATGAATGGTGCCATGTGCCTCTAGAGTACTGTGGTATTAGTGGGGCAGCCACTGGAACAGATATCTCTGTGGTGCGTTTGAAATGCAGCCCTATTCCCTATATAATGTACAACTTTTGACCAGGGCCCAGGGTCTCTGGTCAAAAATAGTGCACTGTGCCTCTTTAAAGGGACACTCCAGCTTCACCGGCATCTAAAGTTCTGCTCCAGAATGCTCCACTGTATCTTCTTCATCTGTAAATGATTTCAATTTCGGTATTTACAGACAAGACTGAATTTAATTTTCTCACTGTATTCCACCTCTAAGTTATGTTTTGTAAAATTAATGTATCTACATGTTAAACTAATGTAAATAGTATATGGACTGCAGAAAGGTTATACCAGTATCGTGTAGAAGGAAAAAACGTATTTATAATAATTGAATGATTGAGCAAATATACAGTATTTCTTCCAAGCTATCACATTTGCCTACTATTTTGTCACTTCTCTACTGTATCCGCTGTGCCAATCAGTGCTAGCAGGGAAGGATAGTTGTCTCTTTCTCTCACTTCCTTCACTTCTTCTTGGTGATTGTTGTAAATGAAACATGTCTAGCACTTGCTGTTCAGTTCCTCAATAGCAGACCAGACCCTTTCTCTCTTTTCCCTAATGGCTTTTTCATGACTTTGTTTAGTTTATATAGATGGTTTTTGATTAATTGCTTTATTTATTTGATAGCAGAACTGTGCCAAGGGAGATACCCTTTCATTAAAGTATGAACCTGTTCCCTAGAATACGTCTGCTGACTCCTCTTTGTGTGGCTTTGTGCTGTGCGTATTTGTGTTGGATGTATATGGATGAGGGAGGGAGTGTGTGTGTGTGTGATCTAAACCACCGCAGGTCACCTGTGTGTCTTGGAATCTATTTCTGCTGGACCTCTGTGCCAGTGGTGTTTTTTATGCATACATTTCCTCATTGTGGTGTTTGTGCGTTTGGGTTTATTTCGGGCTGTTTTATCCGCTTGTGTGTGCGTTAGTCTGTGTGTGTGTGTTTTGATGTGCCGTGTATGTGTTTGTTTGATGTGGCTGAATGTGGGAACATGTGGGGATGAGGGAGTCGGAGGACAGGGGAAGGAGAAGGGAGGATCCTTTCCATCCCACCCCATGGAGCCTCGGTGGGCTCCCAAATATGGCTGGCAACAGCTGCCCGCCATGCCACGCTCTCTACATGCACACCCTTTGATATGCAGCTTAAGCTCTTATCTCTCATTGGGACGACCACAGTGTCCACGGCAACGTGTCTCTCGGCAACGTGACCTGTCATTCTCTCCCAAATACAGCCCATTTAAATCAACCATGTTTGTGTGTCTGGAGAAGTCGGCATCATGATAAACAGTATCTATCCCTCCGACACTGACACATCAAACCATTTCCAAAGCTCCCTTTCTTCATTTCATCTTTTAGTACATCAATCGTATCCCCAGCCCACTGCAGGGTCTACATGGAGATATGTTAGCCAGGAGTGGGTATAGAAAACACAGCAATATCTAAGATCAGTCTTTCAAAGTCATTCTTTGGATTCTTGCATTCATGTGACTTTGACATGTCTTTTTGAACTCACTGGTATTATGTTTATTAACTAACGCAGAAATTGGAAATTGCACTGCTATAATTTCTAAGGTGTTTGATTTGCCCTGTACTGTCTAAGTATCTGCTCTGCTGAATTTCTGTTCTCCTTTTTGCCGTCTAATGTATGCGTCGCCTCCTGTTAATCCTCTCAGAGCAAAGCAGAGTGGGGCAGGCTGGTTGGTTTAGCATGATGAGCACCAGAGAGATATCACCACAGGAATAATTAGACTGACCTCAGATCAATATCTGGCTCAGTTGCTTGCTTTGGCTCTCTCTCTCTCTCTCTCTGTCTCTGTGTCTCTGTCTCTCTCTCTCTGTCTGTCTCTCTCTCTGTGTGTGTGTTTGGTGCTCTGTGTGTGAGCATTCAGATGAACCCAGGTCAGAGGGTTATTATAGAGCCCTGATCATTTATAGATGAGCCCAAACTCCACTGTAATACAGCAATTACTCTGTGATGGCCCCTGAGAGACATGGGGAGAACACTTTGGAAAGAAGGCAGTTAGGATGGTGCTCTGTTCACTCAGCAGAGGAAGAGCTCCATTCCCATCACACAGTGGATATTTAAAGCTACAATATCAAATCATTATTCGTTCATACAGTTGAAGTCGGAAGTTTACATACACCTTAGCCAAATACATTTAAACTCAATTTTTCACAATTCCTGACATTTAATCCTAGTAAAAATTCCCTGTCTTAGGTCAGTTAGGATCATTACTTTATTTTAAGAATGTGAAATGTCAGAATAATAGTAGAGAGAATGATTGCTTTATTTCAGCTTTTACCCACATTCCCAGTGGGTCAGAAGTTTACATACACTCAATTAGTATTTGGTAGCATTGCCTTTAAATTGTTTAACTTGGGTCAAACGTTTTGGGTAGCCTTCCACAAGCTTCCCACAATAAGTTGGGTGAATTTTGGCCCATTCCTCCTGACAGAGCTGGTGTAACTGAGTCAGCTTTGTAGGCCTCCTTGCTCGCACACGCTTTTTCAGTTCTGCCCAGAAATGTTCCATAGGATTGAGGTTAGGGCTTTGTGATGGACACTACAATACCTTGACTTTGTTGTCCTTAAGCCATTTTGCCACAACTTTGGAAGTATTATTGGGGTCATTGTCCATTTGGAAGACCCATTTGCGACCAAGCTTTAACTTCCTGACCGATGTCTTGATGTTGCTTCATTATATCCATATAATTTTCCCTCCTCATGATGTCATCTATTTTGTGAAGTGCACCAGTCCCTCCTGCAGCAAAGCACTCCCACAACAGGATGCTGCCACCCCCGTGCTTCACGGTTGGGATGGTGTTCTTCGGCTTGCAAGCCTCCACCCTTTTTCCTCCAAACATAATGATGGTCATTATGGCCAAACAGTTCTATTTTTGCTTCATCAGATCAGAGGACATTTCTCCAAAAAGTACGATCTTTGTTCCCATGTGCAGTTGCAAACCGTAGTCTGCCTTTTTTATGGCGGTTTTGGAGCAGTGGCTTCTTCCTTGCTGAGCGGCCTTTCAAGTTATGTCGATATAGGACTCGTTTTACTGTGGATATAGATACTTTTTACCTGTTTCCTCCAGCATCTTCACAAGGTCCTTTGCTGTTGTTCTGGGATTGATTTGCACTTCTCGCACCAAAGTACGTTCATCTCTAGGAGACAGAACTCATCTCCTTCCTGAGCGGTATGACGGCTGCGTGGTCCCATGGTGTTTATACTTGCGTACTATTGTTTGTACAGATGAAAGTGGTACCTTCAGGCATTTGGAAATTGCTCCCAAGGATGAAGCAGACTTGTGGAGGTCGACAATTTTTTGTTCTGAGGTCTTGGCTGATTTCTTTTGATTTTCCCATGATGTCAAGCAAAGAGGCAATGAGTTTGAAGGTAGGCCTTGAAATACATCCACAGGTACACCTCCAATTGACTCAAATGATGTCAATTAGCCTATCAGAAGCTTCTAAAGCCATGACATCATTTTCTGGAAATTTCCTAGCTGTTTAAGGCACAGTCAACTTAGTGTATGTAAACTTCTGACCCACTGGAATTGTGATACAGTGAATTATAAGTCTGTAATAATAATCTGTCTGTAAATAATTGTTTGAAAAATCACAAAGTAGATGTTCTAACCGACTTGCCAAAACTATAACTTTGTTAACAAGAAATTTGTGGAGTGGTTGAAAAACGGGTTTTAATGACTCCAACCCAAGTGAATGTAAACTAACGACTTCAACTGTATGTACACCTCTGGTTACTCTAACGCTGCGTTTATACAGGAAGCCCAATTCAAATATTTTTTGGACCAATCAGATTAGCTCTGAAAAAGATCTGAGGAGAAAAGATCTTATGTAATTTGTCAAAATACTCATTACTGGAAAAAATATTATATAATATATTTTTGTGACCACAAATATACATTATAGAACCCAGTGCAGTTCGCTTAATTTCTTGTGCATTGTCAACATTCCAAAGGAACTCAAACCCCTAAAAAGTGCCCAGAAGCGAACCGAACTGAGACCATCTTGAGAGGTGGTCTGAGTTCGATTCGCTTGAATTCCAAGGTTCGGTTCCCTTTAAAGGGAAATGCGAACAAAAAGCTCACCAGCTTCGCTTGTCATTATTACCACACACTAGACAACTGCAACACCATTTCCCCTCCCATAACCCCTCACACTAGATGACTGCAACACCGTTTCCCCTCCCATAACCCCTCACACTAGACTGTTTAACACTGTTTCCCCTGATATAACCCCTCACACTAGACTAAATCAAATCAAATCAAATCAAATTTATTTATATAGCCCTTCGTACATCAGCTGAAATCTCAGTGCTGTACAGAAACCCAGCCTAAAACCCCAAACAGCAAGCAATGCATGTGAAAGAAGCACGGTGGCTGGGAAAAACTCCCTAGGAAAAACTCCTGAGAAAGGCCAAAAACCTAGGAAGAAACCTAGAGAGGAACCAGGCTATGAGGGGTGGCCAGTCCTCTTCTGGCTGTGCCGGGTGGATATTATAACAGAACATGGTCAAGATGTTAAAATGTTCGTAAATGACCAGCATGGTCAAATAATAATAATCATAGTAATTGTCGAGGGTGCAACAAGCACGTCCGGTGAACAGGTCAGGGTTCCGTAGCCGCAGGCAGAACAGTTGAAACTGGAGCAGCAGCATGGCCAGGTGGACTGGGGACAGCAAGGAGTCATCATGCCAGGTAGTCCTAGGGCTCAGGTCCTCCGAGAGAAAGAAAGAAAGAAAGAGAGAATTAGAGAGAGCATATTTACATTCACACAGGACACTGGATAAGACAAGAGAATACTCCAGATGTAACAGACTGACCCTAGCCCCCCGACACATAAACTACTGCAGCATAAATACTGGAGGCTGAGACAGGAGGGATCAGAAGACACTGTGGCCCCATCCGATGATACCCCCGGACAGGGCCAAACAGGCAGGATATAACCCCACCCACTTTGCCAAAGCACAGCCCCCACACCACTAGAGGGATATCTACAACCACCAACTTACCGTCCGAAGACAAGGCCGAGTATAGCCCACAAAGATGTCCGCCACGGCACAACCCAAGGGGGGGGCGCCAGCCCAGACAGGAAGACCACGTCAGTGGCTCAACCTACTCAAGTGACGCACCCCTCCCATGGACGGCATGGAAGAACACCAGTAAGTCAGTGACTCAGCCCCTGTAAAAGGGTTAGAGGCAGAGAATCCCAGTGGGAAGAGGGGAACCGACAAGGCAGAGACAGCAAGGGCGGTTCGTTGCTCCAGCCTTTCCGTTCACCTTCACACTCCTGGGCCAGACTATACTTAATCATAGGACCTACTGAAGAGATAAGTCTTCAGTAAAGACTTAAAGGTTGAGACTGAGTCTGCGTCTCTCACATGGGTAGGCAGACCATTCCATAAAAATGGAGCTCTATAGGAGAAAGCCCTACCTCCAGCCGTTTGCTTAGAAATTCTAGGGACAATTAGGAGGCCTGCGTCTTGTGACCGTAGCGTACGTGTAGGTATGTACGGCAGGACCAAATCGGAAAGATAGGTAGGAGCAAGCCCATGTAATGCTTTGTAGGTTAGCAGTAAAACCTTGAAATCAGCCCTTGCCTTAACAGGAAGCCAGTGTAGGGAAGCTAGCACTGGAGTAATATGATCAAATTTTTTGGTTCTAGTCAGGATTCTAGCAGCCGTATTTAGCACTAACTGAAGTTTGTTTAGTGCTTTATCCGGGTAGCCGGAAAGTAGAGCATTGCAGTAGTCGAGCCTAGAAGTAACAAAAGCATGGATTAATTTTTCTGCGTCATTTTTGGACAGAAAGTTTCTGATTTTTGCAATGTTACGTAGATGGAAAAAAGCTGTCCTTGAAGCAGTCTTGATATGTTCTTCAAAAGAGAGATCAGGGTCCAGAGTAACGCCGAGGTCCTTCACAGTTTTATTTGAGACGACTGTACAACCATCCAGATTAATTGTCAGATTCAACAGAAGATCTCTTTGTTTCTTGGGACCTAGGACAAGCATCTCTGTTTTGTCCGAGTTTAAAAGTAGAAAATTTGCAGCCATCCACTTCCTTATGTCTGAAACACAGGCTTCTAGCGAGGGCAATTTTGGGGCTTCACCATGTTTCATTGAAATGTACAGCTGTGTGTCGTCCGCATAGCAGTGAAATTTAACATTATGTTTTCGAATGACATCCCCAAGAGGTAAAATATATAGTGAAAACAATAGTGGTCCTAGAACGGAACCTTGAGGAACACCGAAATTTACAATTGATTTGTCAGAGGACGAACCATTCACAGAGACAAACTGATATCTTTCCGACAGATAAGATCTAAACCAGGCCAGAACTTGTCCATGTAGACCAATTTGGGTTTCCAATCTCTCCAAAAGAATGTGGTGATCGATGGTATCAAAAGCGGCACTAAGATCTAGGAGCACGAGGACAGATGCAGAGCCTCGGTCTGACGTCATTAAAAGGTCATTTACCACCTTCACAAGTGCAGTCTCAGTGCTATGATGGGGTCTAAAACCAGACTGAAGCGTTTCGTATACATTGTTTGTCTTCAGGAAGGCAGTGAGTTGCTGCGCAACAACTTTTTCTAAAATTTTTGAGAGGAATGGAAGATTCGATATAGGCCGATAGTTTTTTTATAATTTCTGGGTCAAGATTCGGCTTTTTCAAGAGAGGCTTTATTACTGCCACTTTTAGTGAGCTTGGTACACATCCGGTGGATAGAGAGCCGTTTATTATGTTCAACATAGGAGGGCCAAGCACAGGAAGCAGCTCTTTCAGTAGTTTAATTGGAATAGGGTCCAGTATGCAGCTTGAGGGTTTGGAGGCCATGATTATTTTCATCATTGTGTCAAGAGATATAGTACTAAAACACTTTAGTATCTCCCTTGAGCCAAGGTCCTGGCAGAGTTGTGCAGACTCTGGACAATGAAGCCCTGGAGGAATACCCAGATTTAAAGATGAGTCCGTAATTTGCTTTCTAATGATCATGATCTTTTCTTCAAAAAAGTTCATAAATTTATTACTGCTGAAGTGAAAGCCATCCTCCATTTGCGAATGCTGCTTTTTAGTTAGCTTTGCGACAGTGTCAAAAAGAAATTTCGGATTGTTCTTATTTTCCTCAATTAAGTTGGAAAAATAGGATGATCGTGCAGCAGTGAGGGCTCTTCGATACTGCACGGTACTGTCTTTCCAAGCTAGTCGGAAGACTTCCAGTTTAGTGTGGCGCCATTTCCGTTCCAATTTTCTGGAAGCTTGCTTCAGAGCTCGTGTATTTTCTGTATACCAGGGAGCTAGTTTCTTATGACAGATGTTTTTAATTTTTAGGGGTGCAACTGCATCTAGGGTATTGCGCAAGGTTGAATTGAGTTCCTCGGTTAGGTGGTTAACTGATTCTTGTCCTCTGACGTCCTTGGGTAGGCAGAGGGAGTCTGGAAGGGCATCAAGGAATCTTTGGGTTGTCTGAGAATTTATAGCACGACTTTTAATCTTCCTTGGTTGGGGTCTGAGCAGATTATTTGTTGCAATTGTAAACGCAATAAAATGGTGGTCCGATAATCCAGGATTGTGAGGAAAAACATTAAGATCCACAACATTTATTCCATGGGACAAAACTAGGTCCAGAGTATGACTGTGGCAGTGAGTAGGTCCAGAGACATGTTGGACAAAACCCACTGAGTCGATGATGGCTCCGAAAGCCTTTTGGAGTGGGTCTGTGGACTTTTCCATGTGAATGTTAAAGTCACCAAAAATTAGAATATTATCTGCTATGACTACAAGATCCGATAGGAATTCAGGGAACTCAGTAAGGAACACTGCATATGGCCCAGGAGGCCTGTAAACAGTAGCTATAAAAAGTGATTGAGTAGGCTGCATAGATTTCATGACTAGAAGCACAAAAGACGAAAACGTCATTGTTTTTTTTTTTGTAAATTGAAATTTGCTATCGTAAATGTTAGCAACACCTCCGCCTTTGCCGGATGCACGGGGGGTTTGGTCACTAGTGTAACCAGGGGGTGAGGCCTCATTTAACACAGTAAATTCATCAGGCTTAAGCCATGTTTCAGTCAGGCCAATCACATCAAGATTATGATCAGTGATTAGTTCATTGACTATAACTGCCTTGGAAGTGAGGGATCTAACATTAAGTAACCCAATTTTGAGATGTGAAGTATCACAATCTCTTTCAATAATGGCAGGAATGGAGGAGGTCTTTATACTAGTAAGATTACTGAAGCGAACACCGCCATTTTTAATTTTGCCCAACCAAGATCGAGGCACAGACACGGTCTCAATGGGGAAAGCTGAGCTGACTACGCTAACTGTGCTAGTGGCAGACTCCACTAAGCTGGCAGGCTGGCTAACAGCCTGTTGCCTGGCCTGCACCCTATTTCATTGTGGAGCTAGAGGAGTTAGAGCCCTGTCTATGTTCGTAGATAAGATGAGAGCACCGCTCCAGCTAGGATGGAGTCCGTCACTCCTCAGCAGGCCAGGCTTGGTCCTGTTTGTGGGTGAATCCCAGAAAGAGGGCCAGTTATCTACAAATTCTATCTTTTGGGAGGGGCAGAAAACAGTTTTCATCCAGCGATTGAGTTGTGAGACTCTGCTGTAGAGCTCATCACTCCCCCTAACTGGGAGGGGGCCAGAGACAATTACTCGATGCCGACACATCTTTCTAGCTGATTTACACGCTGAAGCTATATTGCGCTTGGTGACCTCTGACTGTTTCATCCTAACATCGTTGGTGCCGACGTGGATAACAATATCTCTATACTCTCTACACTCGCCAGTTTTAGCTTTAGCCAGCACCGTCTTTAGATTAGCCTTAACGTCGGTAGCCCTGCCCCCTGGTAAACAGTGTATGATCGCTGGATGATTAGTTTTAAGTCTAATACTGCGGGTAATGGAGTCGCCAATGACTAGGGTTTTCAATTTGTCAGAGCTAATGGTGGGAGCCGTCGGCGTCTCAGACCCCACAACGGGAGGAGCAGAGACCAGAGAAGTCTCGGCCTCCGACTCCGACTCGCTTAACGGGGAGAACCGGTTGAAAGTTTCTGTCGGCTGAATAAGCGACACCGGTTGAGCATTCCTACAGCGTTTCCCTCCAGAAGCCATGAGAAAGATGTCCGGCTGCGGGGACCGTGCGAGGGGGTTTATACTAACGTTACTATCTGTACTTGCTGGTGGCACAGACGCTGTTTCATCCTTTCCTACACTGAAATTACCCTTGCCTAGCGATTGCGTCTGAAGCTGGGCTTGCAGCACAGCTATCCTTGCCGTAAGGCGATCGTTCTCCTGTATATTATGAGTACAACGACTGCAATTAGAAGGCATCATGTTAATGTTACTTAGCTTCGGCTGTTTGAAGTCCTGACGAACCATGTCCAGATAAAACCTCCGGGGTAGGAGAGTTGAATGAAAAAAAAGTTGAGTGAGGGAAAAAGTAAAAATATACGGTAATGAAAAAGTAAAAACCGTCAGGTAGCAAAGTAAAAACGGCAACAAAAACGCACAACAGCGTAAACAAGTCTGCAAGTTGTGACCGGAAACAGGAAACTCAACCTGTCACATGGAGCCTGTCACCACCAACCTCCTCCACTCCACTACCACTACTGACATAACCCCTCACACTAGACTACTGCAACACTGTTTCCCCTGATATAACCCCTCACACTAGGCTACTGACAAAACCCCTCACACTTAGACTACTGCATCACTGTTTCCCCTGATATAACCCCTCACACTAGACTACTGCAAAACCGTTTCCCCTGCCATAACCCCTCACACTAGACTACTGCCATAACCCCTCACACTAGACTACTGTAACACTGTTTCCCCTGCCATAACCCCTCACACTAGACTACTGCAATACTGTTTCCCCTGATATAACCCCTCACACTAGACTACTGCCATCACCCCTCACACTAGACTACTGTAACACTGTTTCCCCTGCCATAACCCCTCACACTAGACTACTGTAACACTGTTTCCCCTGCCATAACCCCTCACACTAGACTACTGCAATACTGTTTCCCCTGATATAACCCCTCACACTAGACTACTGCCATAACCCCTCACACTAGACTACTGCAATACTGTTTCCCCTGATATAACCCCTCACACTAGACTACTGCCATCACCCCTCACACTAGACTACTGCAAGACTGTTTCCCCTGACATAACCCCTCACACTAGACTACTGACATAACCACTCACACTAGACTACTGCAACACCGTTTCCCCTGCCATAACCCCTCACACTAGACTACTGTAACACTGTTTCCCCTGCCATTACCTCTCACACTAGACTACTGCAATACTGTTTCCCCTGCCATAACCCCTCACACTAGACTACTGCAATACTGTTTCCCCTGCCATAACCCCTCACACTAGACTACTGTAACACTGTTTCCCCTGACATAACCCCTCACACTAGACTACTGCCATAACCCCTAACACTAGACTACTGCAACACCATTTCCCCTGCCATAACCCCTCACACTAGTCTACTGACATAACCCCTCACACTAGACTACTGCAACGCCGTTTCCCCTGACATAACCACTCACACTAGACTACTGTAACACTGTTTCCCCTGATATAACCCCTCACACTAGACTACTGCAACACTGTTTCCCCTGCCATAACCCCTCACACTAGACTACTGTAACACTGTTTCCCCTGCCATAACCCTTCACACTAGACTACTGACATAACTACTCACACTAGACTACTGCTACACCGTTTCCCCTGCCATAACCCCTCACACTAGACTACTGCAACACTGTTTCCCCTGCCATAACCCCTCACACGAGACTACTGCAACACCGTTTCTCCTGCCATAACCCCTCACACTAGATTACTGCAACACCGTTTCCCCTGCCATAATCCCTCACACTAGACTACTGCAACACCGTTTCCCCTACCATAACCCCTCACACTAGACAACTGCAACATAGTTTCCCCTGCCATAACCCTCACACTAGACTACTGCA